>NW_020861863.1:0-23311 GCF_003713205.1 Coffea eugenioides
TGACGTCATTTTGCGGTAATGGCACCAAAGGCACTACGATTGTCGGATGGAGGTGCAAGACCCACCGTTTCGAAGCTCAGAGATAGGGTTACAATATTACAGAAGGTCACTCAACCCAGTTTCGAGTGTAACCAGGTAAAAAATGCAAGATACTACACCAGAACCGAAAAAACAGATTCACAGAACGCATTCTGGTTCAAACATCATAAGTCAGCCTACCTAAGTCCAAATCCAGAAATTCCAAAGCCATCCGAAAGCTTAGAAATAGGGATACATTTCATCAGAAGACCTCAACAACCAATTCGGAAGCATTCCAGACCAAAAGAACCAATTACAGAAGCAATTCCAAATTCGGGTAAAACCAGGGCAGCAAGGGTAATTCCATCTTTCCTCAAGCTACGCTACTCTGATTGACTTGAAATTTTGTAGGCACCTCTAAAATATCATTTCCTACAACTTTAATGTTTTAAGCCAAGGCCAATTCGGCCTCTATGTATGAGCTACAAATTCGGGCAGAATGAAGAACATCAAACCCTAATTTTTTTCAATTTTCTTCCAAACAGCAATTGATTACAATTAACCACTTTTTCCACCTCATAGAGTCCTTAAACATCATTTCCAATCATCATATATAACCACACAATCATGTTCATATTAAAACAGAAAAATCCCCAATAATTATAAAACTTCACCAATTCAACCAAAATCAAGATATAATCCATAAAAGTGCATCTTATACCACCACCAATCATGAATTAAACATCATTAGAGGAAGGAGAGGGGTCCTTCACAACTCACCTTAGCAATACAAGAGATAGAGCAACTAGTCACCTTAGCTTTCCAAACAACTTCACAACCAAGCTCAACTCCACCAAACTAAGAGGTTTTATGGAGTAATTGGAAGATTAATCGGTTTAATTGAAAGATTGGGCAAGATTGGAGACTAGAAAATTGAGAGCTTTTCTTTCTTTCTTTGAGCAAGAAAGTCGGCCAAGAGAGGTAAGAAATGAAGATGATTTTGGCCAAATTTTTGGTATTTATTTGGTAAAGGTAAAGGTAAAGTTAAATGGTCAAAGTCAAGAGTGAATTAGATGGTGACACTTGTCACCTTTAGGTTTAAAACTTATCTTTTTGTCTCTCCAATACAAATATCTTAACACCTTGTAAAATAATATCACTTAATACAAAATTCCAACAAGTTGTCAAAAATATAATGAATTTACCGCACTAGCGGGTCCCACGTCCAAAATACGCTCTTAATTTCTCAAAAACTAACCGATACTAGAAAAATCATTTTAAAACTATCTTTGCTCATAAACTTTATCTGGGGAATTTTTCTAATAAAGAAAATGTAGAAAAGGCGGGCGATTAAATAAAAGAAACCCTAGAAAATTAGAAAATTTTCGGGTTCTCGCGCTCATTCTTTCGGGGCGTCACATTAGGTGCCAAGGAAGAGGTCATATTGCGAGCCAATGTTCTAATCAAAGGGCTATGATTGTCTTACCTAATGGAGAAATTGTCACTGATGATGAAAAAGAGTATGGGATGCTAACTTTGATAGAGGATGAAGATGAATGGTCATCTTAAGAAGTTGCTATTGATCAACCTGTGGGACTAGGGTGGGTAACAAGAAGAGCTTTTGTGAGGACCCGAAAATTATTTTTAAATTTTCACCTATTTTTGAAAAATTAATTTATATTTCCTTTTAATTTTACTTTATTTGCTTATTTGCTAGTTTTAATTTGATAGTGATTTTAAAGGTTAAGTTAAGATTTTATCATTCCTTTTTTTATATTTTAGTGCATGTTAAGTTCCGTAGAGTACTATGGTAGTTGGACCAACTAGTGAGATGTGTGCGTTAAATTTGGTGGACGAGAATGAATGTGGTTGTGACGGCCCCACCTCCCCCTGGGCGTACCCTAGGGTTTAGCGGACCGCCTGCCCAACTCTCGCCAGGACTCACTGTGAGGACCCGAAAATTTTCCGAATTTCTAGGCTTTATTTTATTGAATTGCACACTTTTATACCTTTTCTTTATTAGAAAATTCCCCAGATAATTTTTTATGAGTACATATAGTTTTTAAATCATTTTCCTAGTATACGTTAGTTCATGGGAAAATAAGAATGTATATCGGACATGGGACCCACTAGGGCGAAAAGTTCGGAAAAATTCGGCCAACTAGGTTAAGTTTTGGATACTGGAATTAATTTACCGGGTGTTAAGAGATAAGTAGAGGTGCAATTTGGATTGGTGTGAGAGGAAACAAAGTGATAGACTTGCATTAAATAAGTGACAAGTGTCACCATTTGATTGGAGGGACTTGTATGACTACTATTCATTGTCTTACCAATTGACCAAATAAATCAAAAAAATACCAAAAATTCACCATTTTCTCCTTCATCTTGGCCGAGCTCTTCAAGCAACAAAAGAAAGAAAACTCTTCAAGTTTTTGGCTTCAATCTTGCTTCAATCAACTCACTCAACCATCCAATCTTGTTTTTGCTCCATAAAACCACTTAAGGGAGTGATAGTGAGGTGTTGTGTGGAGTAATTTGGAAAGCTAAGAGGACTAGGTGCTCTCTCTCTCTTGTTTCTAAGGTGAGTTATGAAGAACCACTCTCCTCCCTCTAATGATGCTTAATTTATGCTTAGTGGTGGTATAAGATGCAACTTTATGGATTATATTGTGATTTTTGGTTGAATTGATGAAGTTTTGTAATTATTGGGGATTTTTCTGTTTTAATATGAATATGATTGTGTGGCTATGTATGATGATTGGAAATGGTATGTAAGGGATATAGGAGGTGGAAAAAGTGGATAATTGCAAGCAATTTCTGTTTTGGAAGAAAATTGAAAAATTAGGGTTCTTGGAAATTACATTCTGTCCGGTTTTGTAGCTCATAGATAGAGGCCGAATTGGTCTTGGGTTAAAACATGAAAGTTGTAGGGAATAATATTTTAGAGGTGCCTACAAAATTTCAGGTCAATCGGAGTAGCGTAGCTTGAGAAAGTTGAAATTACCCTTGCTGCCCTGGTTCTACCCGAATTTGGGAATTGCTTCTGTAATTGGTTATTTTGGTTAGGAATGCTTCTGAATTGGTTGTTGAGGTCTTCTGATGAAATTTATCCCTGTTTCTTATCTTTTGGATGGCTTTGGAATTACTGGATTTGGACTTAGGTAGGCTGTTTTATGATGTTTAACACAGAATGCGTTCTGTGAATCTGTTTTTTGCGGTTCTGGTGTAGTATCTTTGCATTTTTGACCTGGTTTACAGCTCGAAATCTGAGGTAGTGACCTTCTGTAATATCTGTAACCTATCTCTAGTTTCGAACGGTGGTGTGGGTACCTTAATACCGATAATCGTAGTGCTTCTGGTTGCCATTACCGTAAAGATTGATGTCAAAAACTATTTTTTTTGGGTTAACACTTACTCCATTTCCGGATTTTTCTGGTTTCCTCTAATGCTTATGTATGCTTTTGGAACCCTATTTTGGTGGTATTTGGAATTGGTTTATGACTTGTAATTGAGTCTTATTGTGCTTATTGGATTATTTTAGGGCTTGACTTTCATTTCCGGACTTTTCCCTAGCTTGAATTGTACTTGTACTACTTAGAGCTTACTGAACGGCTATTGAATGAACTTATTTTGTGTGACTTTGGGACCGGATGAGAAAAATAATGAAGCCATAAATGGCTGGAAATAGGAAAATACAAAGGGCGTGCTGCCTAAATTTTCGCTCGAGGGCTAAGTTTCTATTTAAACTTGTCTATTTTTCGTTTGGCAAATACTATGACCGTTTTCCATCTTAAACCATGACACCCTAGTTATTTCCGTCCACAGATCCAAATGGTTATTTTTCACTTTAAAGTCACTTTTATCCGTTTTACTCGTAACTAGTCGAGTTCCTTGATTCCACTTACTTGTTTTGCTAGATGAATTGTAATATTTTCTCTCGTTTAATCTTAGGTTTTCTCGGTGACTGAGGGTCATATCCGGAAGGATATTTTGCACGTTATTTTGCATAACTAGGTGAGTGTTCCTTGTTTGCTATATTCCTTGACTTATTGGCTTGTTATTATTGATTGATAATGTGTTAAGTGCTTTCAATGATTGTTAAAACGAGTTTTCTAGGCGAGTGTGTACTTTATCGCACTCGACCTAAATAAATGTGAAAGTTTCAATGATTAATGATTAAATGCTAGTTGCGCATGAATGTAAGCCGTTTGGCTGAATTGGGCCCTGCCCTTCGTTACCGATCGACTCGAGCCAGAAGTGGACTCGGTCGGGCGATATGGTGACCCTGGGTGAATTTGGTATACTCGAGTATTACCTTGTGGTCCGGCCACGTCCGGATGAGTGGAGTCCGGCCAACGTCCGGATGGGTGGAGTCCGGCCAATGTCCGGATGGGTGGAGTCCGGTCAACGTCCGGAAAAAGGATGAACGAACAAAAGGATGAACGAGGGATTCTACTTACGAAAATGTATCTTAAAACGATTGGAGGAATAAGGGGAAATGTCAGGGGAATGAACGAACAAACAAATAGCTCCATGTGGGCCTGTATCCTTTTAATGAATGTTACTATCGCTTTCCATTGTAAATGTTTCTTGAATTATTGATACTCCATGTTTAATGTATTGAATTGATTGTCTGATTATCTGTTCGGAACCTCACTGAGCTTTTAGCTCACCCCTTTAGTTTTGTTTTCCTTAACAGGGGACGGCGAGCAGAATGAGAGCGTAGACTAGCCAGTCTAGTTCTTTTGTTTCTTTTGTAGTGGTTCTCGCCTAGTGCTTGGCACGGGCTGGACGTATGAAGGATTGAGAACCTTTGTATTTTCGATCTTTACACTCCCGTTTGGGGATGACAATGTATATAAGTTTCGCTTTAAGTTTTGGATCGTTGCCCTATTTATTCTTGTGATTTATTCAGTTTTTAAGTGAGAACTGTGGTGAACGACTGAGTCCCGGCGAGAGCTGGGCAGGCGGCCGCTGAACCCTTTGGTTCGCCCTAGGAGGAGGTGGGGTTGTCACACTCACTCACTCGCATCAATTAAAATAAGGTGCAACCTCAATAATAAACGAAATAACGGTTCCCAAGTTTGGAACATACGAATACATTCATTTCTATCTCAACCATCCATACAGTCCCAAATACATCAAAAGATTTAAGTTCTCAGTACATTCAACACTAATCGAGCGACTAGTGCGAGTACAATTACAAAATTCAAAACAGCTAGACTACGCTAGTCTGTACAGGTGTCACGTCTCGGTCGTACCCCTGTAACGAAAACAAATGGCGTGGAATGAGCTAAAGCCCAGTGAGGTTCCAATAGCAAATTGACCATTATTTATAAGTACAAAATTTTCGATATTGTGACACCCCCGAATATTAGGAGGTTGTTTGTAAAGAAGATACTAAAGTGTATTTCTTTGGATTTGATTTAAAACCTTATTTTGTTTTAAAAGACTAGAAACCCTAATTTTAATCACTGAAATTGTAAAAGTCTCACGTTTTTCTTAAAAATTTCCTTTTATTTGGAAATTCATTATTTATTAAAGCCCTACTACCCAATTATTCAACAATAAGTGTAAATAAACCTAGAAAGTAGGGTTTCACTCTTCGGTTTCAAGATTGGAGCAAAATTAGGGTTTCGCGATTTTTCGCCGGATGAATTTTCGGTACTGAGCAAGGATCAAATTTGGTCAATAAAAGTGACTTTTAAGTGAGAAATAATATGTGATAAGGGGCAATGGTATAAGGTTAGTAAATAGGAAGTAAAAATCCTAGTACGTGTGTTTTTAAGAAAAATAGCGCGAACCGGCGGGTCCCACGCACTACCGTTTGAACGCACCACTTGACCACCACTTTCTTATCACATGAGCATTAATACTTGAGCAAAATATTTTCCCCTCATTGCCAGCTAGCTTGACCGAAAATGTGGACTAAAAATAGCAAGGAAAAGAAAGAGAAAAATGAAAGGTGGTGGTGGCGACACTTGTCGCCACCCTAGAGTTTCTTGGCCAAGTGATCAACTAGCCTTCTTAAACCAATTTTCTGCACTTTCCTCTTCATTTTTCCAGCAGCTGGTCGACCAAAAGAGAGAGAGAAAGTGAGAGCAAGAAACAATTCCTTCTTCTTGATTCTAACCAACCAAGTGACAAATTAAATTTCCAAACCGATTAAAGTGCTAAGTGTGAGTTGGGAAGCTGGAGGAACTAAGAAATTTCAAAGGGGGTGAAGTATCACTCTTTCAAGCCTGGTTTTTGAGGTATAAATCTGATCATGATCCTTGTTCCTTTAAATCTTGCTTTAAGATGTTTTTTTTAGCTTTAAGTTTTGGCTTGATTTCACGGTATACAAGTGGTTGTGATGAATTTTGGATGAAATAAGCAAGTTAGGGTTTCATAATTTTCTGCCTACACTTGTTGTATAGTGCATATGTTGAATATAAGATTATATAAGGCTGTTTGGGAGTGATTAGAACAAGAAATTTGAGAAAGTTCCATTAGAGACCAAAAATTCCAGAATCTGGAAAATTTTCACCCTTTTCTGTCCGGCTTTGTAGCTCCATGTTAGAGGCCGAATTGGCCTTAGGTCAAAACATGAAAATTGTATAGAATGGTATTTTATAGGTTCCTACAAAATTTCAGCTCAATCGGAGCAACGTAGCTTGTGAAAAGACGAAAATACCCTTGCTGTTCTAGGGTATAATCCAGAGTTCCGCGTGGACAGTTAGTCTGTTTGATGGTGTTTATTCACTGTAATCCGTTCATTTTTAGTCTTTTTCCAAAACATAAAAGTTTTAGTACCCTGTCTTAGCTTTGTAACTCCACCAATAACGTCTTAAACGGACCTCGGTAGACTGAGATATGGTCACTTGAATACAGTACGGTTGATTAGCCGAATAGTTGAAACCAGGTTATATGGATTGGGAATTTGATCAGGTTACACTGGAAATTAGACTAAGTGCTCTTCATGAAAGTTGTAGGCCTTTGCCTTAGCTTCGAAATGGTATAATCTGCGTATTAATCCGATAAGCGTAGCCTCGGATATGTTATTTCTGCAAAGCCCGTCAAATCTGTCTTTTGCTAGATTGTATTTCCGCACTTGTTACTACTTTGATTCTTATTCTTATGATGTTATGAGCCTATGGAACGGCTATTGACTTGCATTTATGATATATATGACTTTGGGATTGGCTGAGGGAAAATAATGAAGCCTAAATGGCTGAAAAATTAGGTAAACACAAAGGGCATGCTGCCCAAATTTTCGCTCGAAGACTATAAAAATACACTTGCGACTTGGGTCGAGATAATATGAATAGTACTTGAACCATCTAGGGTACTTGAGTTTTCTTGTTTCGAGGTATATAAGTAAGGACTTGGCCGAACTTGTACCCTTGAGAAATGCAATCATGATTGCTCGAAGTATGTTTTCCTTGTACTTTCAACTCGCATGACAATTTCAAGGATAAATATTACAAAGTTTTACTGTTTAAAAAGCGAGCAAGTGTTTCACGACTACTCTCCAAGTGAATTCCAATTTCTTGATTTTTATTGAATGAAACGTCTAAGTTTCGAATCTTAGTCATGTTTCAAAGTTCTCAAACTGAGTTTTATCGCAGATTTGGACTCCGAACCCGGAGTATAACCTGAAAGTGACCAGTAAAGGCACTATATCTTGTGGTGAGTGCTTTCAAATACCGAATTGCACTGGATACTTGAACTTGATACGTGACCAATATGAGTACATGTTATATACGTGAATTGATAGGGCAAGAGTGTACTTTATCGCACTTGCCCTTACGTGATATACTTGTTTATTGATTGCAATTGACTTGATATACTTGTTTATGATGTGCGCACTTCCTGGAATTCCAGAAACCCTGTGGCGAGTTACTCTAGTCGAGCCGGCAAGGGCTTGGTCGATTGGGTAACGAACCCTGGGTCTCTTGTTTTGTCGAGTGGAGTGATATCTCCTCGACTAATCGGTATACTCGAGTATTACCACCCGTGTTTATTGAGGATTTTGGGCCCAGTAGGGGGTGTGAATGGTGGACGGAGAGTAGTGTAAGTGGTGTTCTACTGGATTGGTTCCTTTACTTGAAAGTTGACGGAGTGTCAACTACTACATGATCAAGCTCCTGATGATGAATGGAAGTTGGCTCCTGAGAGCCATCCGTATCCTTATGCTTTGGAATGATTATTGTTTATTGGATTATTGTTTCTTCTGAAAACTTTTACACTCGCTCCTTTTGAGATTTCTACTTGACGTGTTATTACTCACGTTTATGAACTTTTCATGCTCGTTACTTTGCTATATCGAAAACTTGTACTTATAAATAATGGTCAATTGTTGTATGGCTGTAGCTACTTGGTTATCAGCTTGGTGGTTCGAAATTTCATTTTCTACCTTTCGGGTTCTGGTCTCCGTCCCCTACCTTTTCCTCGGCCTCGGCTTCGTTCCCTACCTCCATCGCGGCCACCGTCTTCCATTTGTTTTGAAAACTTTACCATATAAAACACAATATAAAACATACTAAATGATCAAACTTTTTGAACATGCATATACAGGTTTATGCCAAAGATATGAACAAATTAGCCAAAATGCAGTTAGTACCAAAACACTAAACATATCGATTTCAAAACAATTCAACAAGACAACAAAGTAATTCAAGTCAACGGTCCTAACGCAACTCTCCTGTGGAGCCCACCTAATCCACCAGCACTACCCCGGCGACCCTAGGGTGCAAACCTAAAGAATAGGTCCAAATAGTTAACTGCAACATTAAGTAAGCACCAAGTCGATCCACACTGGGACTGGCCATCTCCAAGTGCAATCAACTCAATCCCCACTTTGCCTTATGGAAAAAAAATTTACAAAAGTCCAATATCAAAAGCCTAGCATTCAATATTTACCTTAATAACCAAATACCCCACAGTCCGGCATCCTAAACTTCAAGCCTAGGATACACTACAGAGATCTGAAACCTAAGCTCTGATACCAACTGTGACGGCCCCACCTCCCCCTAGGGCGTACCCCAGGGTTCGGCGGGTCGCCTGTCCAGCTCTCGCCGGGACTCACTCACCCACTACGATCCTCAAATAGTTTACAATATAAATCTCAAAAATTACATCAAATTCTTCAATAATTACATAAACGAGTATATCAAGTTATACAAACCATGAGTACCAAAAGTACCCTAGAAAAGCTGATAACTCTAACCACCATGACAAATATATACAACTTCCTAGTCCACTTATAAGAAATACAAGTTCAACTTATCTAAACACCTTCCCGAGCGATCCCCGCGTCGGCCCCCTGCTAAGGAAAACAAATAGAAAGGGGTAAGCTATATGCTTAGTGAGTAACCAGGGGTAAAATTTTAGTTTTTACATGTCAACATTTGACCAGTAAGAGCAAAGCAAAAGCAGAAAAGTAACACTACATAGTAAGGATACGGGTGGCTCCCAAGCCAACTCTTTTGTCGAGTTTGATCACTGGTTGACCCTTAAGATCCTGAGCTACACAGCTCACTTCTCTTGCCCAAGTCACGAGCAATAAATGCTCTAAAATATTTTTCAAGCAATAAATGCTCTGGTTCAAGCAATAAATGCTCTGGTTCAAGCAATAAATGCTCTGGTTCATGCAATAAATGCTCTGGTTCAAGCAATAAATGCTCTGGTTCAAGCAATAAATGCTCTGCAAATATTCACAAGCCATGAATGCTCTATAACAAATCATAAAAATCATATTTCACAGGTATGAATAGCAATTAATGGGGTTTAGATCGAGTGCGATAAAGTACACCCTCGCCTAAGTGCCCATTCATAGTAAACTCATTTTTTGTATTGAGTTACACAGAAATCCTGATCACTCACCTAAAGAGCAAGTATAACGAGAGAAAGTACGGAAATGAATTCAAGTCGCCAGCTAGTGGGCCCCACCGGCTCCGTCTAGCCCGCCTTCGCCTGTAGCAGAAGGTTGAGCCATATCATCACACAAACAACTACTAAAGGATGCAAATTAAACAAAACGGCAAAATCGGCACATGCACGCGTGCGGAAACGGCAACGGAAACGGCCAGATTTGGCACCAAAAACCGTTTTGATCAGAAGTTAGGCTGGGAATGTCGGATCAAAGTGGGTGAGACACCGATTCGAAGCTATGAGGAAGGGCTACCATTCTCATGAAGACACCTTAATCTAGATCTGAATGGAAGCAGGTCGAAATTATGGAAAACCGTACCAGAAATTTACGTGTTCGGGTGACGAACAGGGTTTGTTTACTGGACCATAACTCACAGCTCACAAATCCAAATCAAGAAATTCCAAAGGCATTGGAAAGATAGGACATAAGGCTATAACATTCAGGTTTGGATCAAAATCTGAATCAATACAGAGCATGGAGAAAAATGGGTCCAAACATTCCTGTCAGAACTGTCCAAATTCGAAGGCAGTTCTGACAACCGATCTTGTTTTGGTCACAACTGGAGCTACGGGACTCGGATTTGGATGAACTTTATACCATTTCGAATCTGAAAATAAGATCTATATTTCTTATGAAGGGGTCAACACCCAGATCGTACGTTATCAAAACAGACAAAACAGGGCAGAAGCTAAATGCAGAACATACGTAAATTCCAGGGTACAAAACAGGTGCGAGTGTTTTGGCTATAACTCGGGCTACCTCAGTCCAAATCAAGTGATTCCAAAACCATAAGAAAGCTAAGAAACAGGTATACATTTCATAATAAGGCCTCAACAACCAATTCGGAAGCATTCCTGACCAAAACAACCAATTATAGAAGCAATTCTCCAATTCGGGTAAAACCAGGACAGCAATAGTAATTTCAACTTTTCTCATTCTACACTGCTCTGATTGACCTGAAATTTGGTAGGTACCTCTAAAATGTCATTCCCTACAACTTTCATGTTTTAATCCAAGGCCAATTCGGCCTCTAACTAGGAGATAAAAAACCGGACAGAATGTAGCTTCATGAACCCTAGGTTTTTCCATTTTCTTCCAAAACAAAAATTACTTGCAATCTTCCACTTTTTCCACCTTCTAGATACCTTATATACCATTTCCAATCATCATACAAAGCCATAATATATGAATCATATTAAATCAGAAAATTCATGATTAAATAGAAAATGTCATCAATCTTCACCATAAGTCCTTACAAACACTAGATACAAGGTAGATGAGAGTCTCTCCCTCCAAACAAAAACCACCAAGCACTTCAATCACTCCTAGTAAGTAAGTTTTATGAAGGAATTTGAGAAATAAATGGTTGGATTACAAGATTTGGGCAAGAAAATGGAGCAAAAATTGAAGAGCTCTCTTTCTTTTCTCTCTAGAGTTGGCCGACCAAGAAGGTGAAAATGAAAGACAAATTTTGGTCAAAATTGGTTTAGTAAAGGTAAAGAAAGACTAGTCAAATGCCAAGCTCCAATCACAAGGCAACATGTGTCCATTCCAAGCTTATCTCATTTCTTTTTGTCTCTCCAATACAAATATCTTAACACCTTGTAAAATAATATCACTTAATACAAAATTCCAACAAGTTGTAAAAAATATAATGCATTTACCGCACTTGCGGGTCCCACGTTCAAAATACGCTTTTAATTTCTCAAAAACTAACTGATACTAGAAAAATCATTTTAAAACTATCTTTGCTCATAAACTTTATCTGGGGAATTTTTTTAAGAAAGAAAATGTAGAAAAGGCGAGCAATTAAATAAAATAAACCCTAAAAAATTAGAAAATTTCCGGGTTCTCACTCTCATTCTTTTCGGGGCGTCACAAACTCCCCCTCTTAAAAGAATTTCGTCCTCGAAATTCATACCTTTGGTGTTCCTGATCGGCCTAGAAATGTTTCCCCTCGTCCCTGATTTATTTCCTCCCCTCGACTTCTGAGGGCACTGAGCAACTAGGTGTTCATTGCTACCACATCGGAAACATCGCCGATTTTTCTCTTTCTTCCAACAGGTATCTTCCGTATGGTTAGTGGCCCCACAAACATCACATACTCTTCTGGTTCCCAACATTGATTCCCCATGTGAGACACCACTTTGGGGCCCTTTTCCTGCCTGATCTTCCTTTGTTTTACCTTGATTCGGAGTCCCCACTGGTCGTGTACCACTGACTTCCTTACTTCTCTTACTAGGCGGCTCGCTTCTCGAGCTTTGCTCACCAGTGTAGGTATAGGTGTCAGATGGTGTCCTCTTCTTGTCACGGAAAGCTTTCACTTGACTCCTTGCCGTCTCTATTCGCTGTGCCTTTTCCAGGGTCTGGCTGAATGTATCCAACTGGGCAGCCACCAGTGCCTCTTGTATTTCCACGTTTAACCCCTGGACAAATCGACGAATTCTCTTTCGGTCTGTTAGTACTAACTCTGGAGCAAAACGGGAGAGTTTGGTAAATTGTGTCTCGTACTCGGCCACACTTAACGGCCCTTGACGCAGGCGGATAAAGTCCTCTTCTCGTCTTTCTTGAACAATCGGTGGCAAATACTTCTCATTAAACTCACGGGTGAAATTGACCCAAGTCCAGGGGGTCTGCTCTCGTTCCCACTTAGCCTTTATTACATTCCACCAAGCTCTGGCTGGTCCCTCAAATTGGAAGACAGCAAAAGATACCTGCCGTTCCTCTGAATACCCGAGCGCAGCGAATATATCCATCATGCGGTCCATCCATCTCTCAGCTAAGTCAGGGCTAGGTTCACCTATGAATTTCGGGGCTGCAAATTTTTGGAACCGTTCGAGGGCACGGTCCACTCCCTCGTGATTGCCCGAATTATTTACAGGGTTTTTGACACTATTCCCATGACCCTGACCCTGTTGGTCCACCATTCGTGCCAGTAATTCTGTCATCCGTTGTTTGGCTGTAGCTACTTGGTTATCAGCTTGGTGGTTCGAAATTTCATTTTCTACCCTTTCGGGTTCTGGTCTCCGTCCCCTACCTTTTCCTCGGCCTCGGCTTCGTTCCCTACCTCCATCGCGGCCACCGTCTTCCATTTGTTTTGAAAACTTTACCATATAAAACACACTAAATGATCAAACTTTTTGAACATGCATATACAGGTTTATGCCAAAGATATGCACAAATTAGCCAAAATGCAGTTAGTACCAAAACACTAAACATATTGATTTCAAAACAATTCAACAAGACAACAAAGTAATTCAAGTCAACGGTCCTAACGCAACTCTCCTGTAGAGCCCACCTAATCCACCAGCACTGCCCCGGCGGCCCTAGGGTGCAAACCTAAAGAATAGGTCCAAATAGTTAACTGCAACATTAAGTAAGAACCAAGTCGATCCACACTGGGACTGGCCATCTCCAAGTGCAATCAACTCAATCCCCACTTTCCCTTATGGAAAAAAAATTTACAAAAGTCCAATATCAAAAGCCTAGCATTCAATATTTACCTTAATAACCAAATACCCCACAGTCCGGCATCCTAAACTTCAAGCTTAGGATACACTACAAAGATCTGAAGCCTAGCTCTGATACCAACTGTGACGGCCCCACCTCCCCCTAAGGCGAACCAGAGGGTTCGGCGGGTCGCCTGCCCGGCTCTCGCCGGGACTCAGTCGCTCACTATATTCCTCAAACAGATTACAATATAAATCTCAAAAATTACATCAAATTCTGCAATAATTACATAAACGAGTAAATCAAGTTATACAAACCACGAGTACCAGAAGTACCCTAGAAAAGCTGATAACTCTAACCACCATGACAAATATATACAACTTACTAGTCCACTTCTAACAAGTACAAGTTCAACTTATCTAAACACCTTCCCGAGCGATCCCCGCGTCGGCCCCCTGCTAAGGAAAACAAATAGAATGGGGTAAGCTATATGCTTAGTGAGTAACCAGGGGTAAAAATGTAGTTTTTACATGTCAACATTTGACCAGTAAGAGCAAAGCAAAAGCAGAAAAGTAACACTACATAGTAAGGATACGGGTGGCTCCCAAGCCAACTCTTTTGTCGAGTTTGATCACTGGTTGACCCTTAAGATCCTGAGCTACACAGCTCACTTCTCTTGCCCAAGTCACGAGCAATAAATGCTCTAAAATATTTTTCAAGCAATAAATACTCTAGTTCAAGCAATAAATGCTCTGGTTCAAGCAATAAATGCTCTCAAGCAATAAATGCTCTGGTTCAAGCAATAAATGCTCTGCAAATATTCACAAGCCATGAATGCTCTATAACAAATCATAAAAATCATATTTCACAGGTATGAATAGCAACTAATGGGGTTTAGATCGAGTGCGATAAAGTACACCCTCGCCTAAGTGCCCATTCATAGTAAACTCATTTTTTGTATTGAGTTACACAGAAATCCTGATCACTCACCTAAAGAGCAAGTATAACGAGAGAAAGTACGGAAATGAATTCAAGTCGCCAGCTAGTGGGCCCCACCGGCTCCGTCTAGCCCGCCTTCGCCTGTAGCAGAAGGTTGAGCCATATCATCACACAAACAACTACTAAAGGATGCA
Organism: Coffea eugenioides; assembly: GCF_003713205.1. NCBI lineage: Eukaryota > Viridiplantae > Streptophyta > Magnoliopsida > Gentianales > Rubiaceae > Coffea > Coffea eugenioides. Next base: position 14,518 of record NW_020861863.1, read on the forward strand.
AATTAAACAAAACGGCAAAATCGGCACATGCACGCGTGCGGAAACGGCAACGGAAACGGCCAGATTTGGCACCAAAAACCGTTTTGATCAAAAGTTAGGCTGGGAATGTCGGATCAAAGTGGGTGAGACACCGATTCGAAGCTATGAGGAAGGGCTACCATTCTCATGAACACACCTTAATCTAGATCTGAATGGAAGCAGGTCGAAATTATGGAAAACCGTACCAGAAATTTAAGTGTTCGGGTGACGAACAGGGTTTGTTTGCTGGACCATAACTCACAGCTCACAAATCCAAATCAAGAAATTCCAAAGGCATTGGAAAGATAGGACATAAGGCTATAACTTTCAGGTTTGGATCAAAAGCTGAATCAATATAGAGCATGGATAAAAATGGGTCCAAACATTCCTGTCAGAACTGTCCAAATTCGAAGGCAGTTCTGACAACCGATCTTATCTTGGTCATAACGGGAGTTACGGGACTCGGATTTGGATGAACTTTATACCGTTTCGAAGCTGAAACCAATATCTATATTTCTTATGAAGTCATTAAAAACCGAATCAGAAGCATTCCCAGTCAAATTAACCAATTACAGAAGCAATTCTTGCATTCGGGCAAAACCAGAACAGCAATAGTAATTTCGACTTTTCTCACTCTACGCTACTCCGATTGACCTAAAATTTTGTAGGCACCTCTAAAATATGATTCCCTACAACTTTCATATTTTAAGCCAAGGCCAATTCGGCCTCTAACTAGGAGCTAAAAATTCGGGCAGAATGTTCCTTCACAAAACCTAATTTTCTGAAATTTCTTCCAAAACAGAAATTGATTGCAATTGTCCACTTTTTCCTCCTTCTAGAATCATTATATACCATTTCCAATCATCATACATGACCACATAATCATATCCATATGAAAACAGAAAAATCCCAATTAAATATAAAACTTCACCAAATTCAACCAAAATCATGAAATAACACCTAATTTCATCTCTTTAACGCACATAAGTCACTAATTAAACATTATTGAGAAGAAATAAAGGTCCCTTAGCTACTCACCTTATCAATCAAAGAAAGAGGACAACTTAGCACCTTAAGCTTCCAAATCACTTCACTAATCACCTCACAATCACTAAACTAGGGGTTTATATGGAGAAGATTCAAGATTAATCGGTTGGTTTGGTGAATTGAGCAAGATTGGAGACCAAAATTGTGGAGAGTTTTCTTTCCTTTTTTTCTTAAGAGGTTCGGCCACTTGAAGAGAAGAAAATGGGAATTTTTGGTTAATTTTGTGATTTATTTGGTCAATGGTAAGAAAAGGAATAGTAGTCTTACAAATCACTCCAATCAAATGGTGACACTTGTCACCTCATTTAATGCTTGCCTAACTTTTTGTCTCTCTCACACCTATCCATATAGCAACCTTTAATTATCTCTTAGCACCTGGTAAAATAAACCCGGTATCCAGAACTTAACCTAACTGGCCGAATTTTACCGAACTTTCCGCACTAGTGGGTCCCACGTCCGGTATACGCTCTTAATTTCTCAAGAACTAACCGATACTAGAAAATTCATCTAAAAACTATATTTGCTCATAAAAATTATCTGGGAAAAATTTTCTAATTAAGAAAATGTAGAAAAGACGGGCGATCAATAAAATAAACCCTAGAAACTTAGAAAATTTTGGGTTCTCGCACTTATTCTTTTCGGGGCGTCATAATGGCCAGACAAACCGAGGGAATTATTGGAGTTATAAGGTGAAGCTGACCGAAATGGTTCCACGTGAACACTGTATCCTTTTAATGTGTGTTTATTTCTGTAAAATGATAAATGTCTCATTTTAATGTGCCAATATGAAACCTTGAACCATATGTGCGTTATGCTTAATTTACTTGATTTATTAGAACTGCTTGTGTGTTTTGGAACCTCACTGGGCTGTTTAGCTCATTCCACTCCTTTGTTTTCCTTAACAGGGTTCAAGATTGAGAGTGCTCACGAATAGTACTAAGTTGTTTTCTCTTGGAGACTTTAAGTTGTATTATAGCAAATGACTGTAGTACAGATTCTTTTGGGTTGTATTTAAACTTGAAGGTTAACTAATTTTAAATATTAATGTTTTGGAGTACTTTAAATGTATATTGAAAATATTTGAAATATTTCTAGTTTTTGAATTATGGATTGTGGTGAGCTCCGGCGAGAGTTGGGCAGACAGTTCGCTGACCCCTCTGGTTCACCTTTGGAAAAAGTGAGGCTGTCACATTATCACACTTGACCTAAGAGAAAGTGAATTTTCAAATGATTAACTGATTGAGCATTACTTGTGCATGAATGTAAGCTATGTGAGTTGTATGGTACAACATTGGCTGAATTGGGTCCTTGCCCTTTATTGCCAGTCGACTCGAGCTAGAAATGGACTCGGTCAGGCGACCGGTGACCCTGGGATAATGTTTGGTATACTCGAGTATGACGACGAAATTTGGTGGAGAACTGGCCAGTGAATTGGCTAGTGGCAAAAAATGAAATGAATGAATAGAAATGTTGAAGTTATAAGGGAAGAAATGAGTGATTGAATGAAGGAGAATGACTAGCTGAATGAATGAATGATTGAACTAATGGCTCCATGTGATCATGTATCCTTTTAATGAGTGTGTTCTCATTATTTTTATATTGTGAATGTTTTTTCGATTGATTGTTATTAAATGAATAATGTCCTTGTTTCAATTGCTTGGTTATGTGTATGGGAACCTCACTGAGCTTTAGCTCATTCCTTTAGTTTTTGTTTTCCTTACAAGGTTCTTGAGCAAGGACGGGTGATTAGAGGAAGACCAAACTTTTGACTAGAACTTTTGTTGTATAATAGTGATAGAATTAGTAGTTGGTTGGATCTTGAACTTTTTTTACTTAACCTTAAGGATTATATATCTGTGTTAATGTTTGTATATATGTTAACTTTGATTGGCACATCTTTACTTGCGCTTGAGAGTTGATTGAGTGAGTTGGTGAGTCCTGGCGAGAGTTGGGCAGGCGGTCCGCCAAACCCTTGGGTACGCCCTAGGGGGGAGGTGGAGTTGTCACAGTTGGTATCAGAGTTTAAGTTTCAGATCTCTGTAGTGTATGCTAGACTTAAAGTTTAGGATGCCGAACTGTGGGATATTGTGAAGTTTAAGTGTCTTATTAAGTATCTATGTTTCTGATGGATAGTAAGATTTGATATTTGAGGGTTTTTATATTGGGTTAGCGAGCAGAGAAGAGAATTGTGCGAGATTGATTTGAAGAGTAATGGGCCAGTTTCTTGAACAACGATACTAGTTGATACCCATGGGACTGACTTTGACTTTGGAAGATCATTAAGGTATCCTTTAGTGTTTTGACATTCATTTGCATTTGTAAGGAACTAGATATAATTCTTGGAGCGATTGCTTAAGTAGGGATCTTTTGAACTTTCTTTGACGGATTAACTTGGGGTTTAGAATCTATCCTTGGAGAAATTGGGAAATCATTGTCTCTTGTTTTGTTCTGCATGTATGTATGTGTTTGGAGTGTTGCGGACTAATATGTATAGTGTACTAGACATGTTTTGTGGACTTGATTTTGCTAGGATGATATGTACAATATTTTTATGATTTAGCTTGTGAATTTGTTGTGTTATATATTTTAAGGGTGTTTCCTCATTTTGGCCTATGTTGTTTTCTTCTTATTCCATATATATAGCCGATCTATTTTTTCTCACACACATATATAGTTTATTTAAAAAAAAAGTATGAAGGACGAAGAAGTCGAGGACGAGGGGCTACTCGTGGACATGGGACTAGGCAAGCTCAAGAATCAAGAGAAGAAAGAGAAGCGGCGGGTAAACAACAACATGAACCACAGGCCGAAGTAGGGGATCAGGTGACGACGGCCATACAACGAATTACCGATATTTTGGCGTGTTTAGTAGAACAACAAGGGCGAGCACCTGTTAACCAACCCAAGGAACCTGAGGGAGGAGAGGATAGAGCCCTATAGCGTTTTCAGAAGTTTTCTCCTCCTAAATTTGTTGGAGGATCTAATCCGAAGGCAGCCGAGAGTTGGTTAGAACAAATGATTAATATTTTTGCCACGCTAAATTATCCAGAGGAGAGACATGTGACTTTTTGCCGTATTTCAATTTGAATGGCCAACTCGTGCTTGGTGGAACGTGATTAGGGCTGAGTGGAAGAGGGAACAAATAGCGCAGACTTGGGTAAATTTCATACGAAAATTTAATGAGAAAAACCTTCCGCCCTTAGTCCAAGAGAAAAGCGAGGACGATTTCATTAGATTATGTCAGGGAGCCTTGAGTGTGTCAGAATATGAAAGCCAATTCACTAAATTATCTAAATTTGCCCCTGAATTAGTAACTATGGAACAAAGAAGAGTAAGGCGGTTTGTACAGGGATTAAATGCGGAAATCCAGGAAGCTCTTGCAGCGGCTCAAATCACTACATTCACAGAAGTTCTTGAGAAAGTCCAATGGATTGAAATTGCAAGGGGGCAAGTAAAAGCATTCGAAGCACGAAAAAGAAGTGCACCGAGTAGTGAGCCTGAGGAACTTAAGGACACCGTACCACATTCCAAAGCTAGAAGAGTAAACCTTCCACCTTACCCACCATGGATGCAAGGACAATATGAGGGAAGTCTAACAAAAGAAAGTCAAGTAGGAAGAGGACGACAAGAGGAAGTCTCTCTAAAGAATCCAATAGAAGCTCCTCGATTAGCTTGTGGTTACTGTGGGAAAACAAATCATACTGAGGATGCATGCTCGGTAAAGGGAAAGAAATGCTTGATATGTGGAAGTGCTGATCATCAACTCACAATTGTCCGGGAAAGCAACAAAGAGGGTTGAATGTGCAGTAAAGGGATCAAATTACTTCTAGGCCGAACCAAGAAAGAGGAAACAGATCCAGGGCATCAGCTAGAGTATACTCTTTGGATCAACAACCCGTTCCAAAATCTTATGTAGGTTAGAATTTCGCGAACGAAATTCTTTTAAGGGGGAGAGATTGTGAGATTTTGAAAAAAAAAATTAAATTCTTTTATCATTTTGCATGCGTTAAATAATATTTTGACTTACTCTAGTTTAAATCCTTTAATTTCTAAGGTATTTTTATGGTTGAGTTAAATTTTAATTGTTTGTTTTTATATTCGGATGCGTGTTTAGTTATAGTGCATTTTGGGTAGTGTGGCTCATTAGTAAGTGTGTATTAAATTTAGTGGGCATGAACGGATGTTATATACCAAGGAATATATGTCTAGAAGTGTTAAGAGTGAGTTAGAGGAACACCACATAGATGAGTAATTAGAAACTAAGAAGAAAGATCAAGAGATAAGAATTAGTCAAAGTAGTACCGCATATCGCATTTTTATTTAGTCTTGGAGCACTTAAGTCTTCATCTTTATCACTTCATTTAGAGTACAAAATAACCCTTCATTCTTTCCTCAAGCTGGCCGAACCTCAAGAGGAGCAAGACCAAGAGAGAAAACTCCATTTTTCCTTTGATTTCCTTCACCAAATCTTGAGAGATGCTTTCCAATTACCAAAATCTACCCTGATTAACTTCGCATCTAAGGTGATAGCAAGGTAAGGGTGGAGTGTTTTGAGAAGAAAAGGGTTTACTTTGCTTGTTTTCAAGGTGTTGGAAGGTATAATCATTAGAAGCTCCTTTTGTTCTTTAAATGTTGCTGGATAACTTGATTTTGATTGATTTTATGGAGATTCTTGCGATTTTAGGGTTGGGGATGATAAATTTCAGTTTTATTGATATTTTCCAAATTTTATATAAGTTATTTCATCTTTGATTTGGCATTTATATGATTAGTAGAATCTAGTTTAGTGTTAAGGTGGAATCTCTAGCTTTTAATCACAATTAGTGATGGTTATATGCAAATTTTAGCTTAAGAAGTGAGATTTCAGCCTTTGTTAAGTTTGTAACTTTGATATAGGTTGTCCAATCATATTAGAAAGGTGAATTGGTAGCGTAGTGATGTAATCTTGATTGGGTTTGAGTTGGGAGTTGAAACTTGGAAGAAAACTAGATGATTTGGTGAATTTCAGTTCTGCCCTGTTTTTGGAATCAATTTGGGCTGCGAATTTCTCCATGTTTTAGACTGAATCAGGTTTTGAACAAAACATGAAAGTTATATCAATTTGAGTTATCTTTCTTGCTGCAAAATTTCACACTAATTGGATCATTTTAGCTTATGATATGGCCAGAGCACTTCTAACTGCGCAAAAAACTCTAATTTTCCTGACCTGTTTTTCCCGTGCTTCTGACCGTCCATTTTTTACCTTGAAAATGCAAGAACTAGGTGTCGATGTCTTCATAAGAAATGTAGGTCTGTCTTAGCTTCGAAACACCATAAAATTTGCCTCATTCCGATAAGTGTAACTTCAGTTGTGATCAAAACACCAAAGGATGGCGAAGCTACCATCATCATTGTTTCTCGTTGCCTTTCTCTTGTTTTCCGTTTCCTTGGTCCCACTTAACATGTACTTCTCAAGTGTTCTAAACCTAATTTCTAACATTCTAAACAAGTATTCAAAACATGGGTTTTAGTTGCACACATTGGCTTTGAACATAACCGTTTTTTATCATTTTCTTTTACAAATTATGCGTGCACCTTGCCTATATGACTTACTATACTTTTTATGCCTTTTTCCTTTGATATAGAAATATAAGTTATGTAGCTTGCACTCGTGTATGATTGGCTTTTTATGGACAATATTTGACTACAGATTTCGAGAGTGGCCAAGGTGCTAGCCCTGAACTGAATTTTGATAAAACGTGACTTGTTTAGAGTGAGTGTTTCTTGCATGTTTGTGTATTAAATGACTGTGTACATGTTGTGAATATTCGATTGAGTGTTAAATGCCTTCCAATGACTGTTAAATGGATTTTCAATGGCCGGGGTGTGTATTTTATTGCACTTGACCTAAGTGAAAGTGAATTTTCAAATGATTAACTGATTGAGCATTACTTGTGCATGAATGTAAGCTATGTGGGCTGTATGGTACAGCATTGGCTGAATTGGGCCCTTGCCCTTCGTTGCCAGTCGACTTGAGTTAGAAATGGACTCGATCGGGCAACTTGTGACCCTGGGATAATATTTGGTATACTCGAGTGTGATGATGAAGTTTGGTGGGGAACTGGCCAGTGAATTGGCTAGTGGCGGGAAATAAAATGAATGAATTGAGATGTTGAAGTTATAAGGGAAGAAATGAGTGATTGAATGAAGGAGAATGACTGGCTAAATAAATGAATGATTGAACGAATGGCTCCACATGAGCATGTATCATTTTAATGAGTGTGTTCTCATTGTTTTTATATTGTGAATGTTTTCTCGATTGATTGTTATTAAATGAATAATGTCCCTGTTTCAATTGCTTGGTTATGTGTATGGGAATCTCACTGAACTTTAGCTCATTTCTTTAGTTTTTGTTTTCCTTACAGGGTTCTTGAGCAAGGATGGGTAATTAGAGGAAGACTAAACTTTTGACTAGAACTTTTGTTGTGTAATAGTGATAGTTTTAGTAGTTGGTTGGATCCTGAACTTTTTTTACTTAACCTTGAGGATTGTATATCTGTGTTAATATTTGTATATATGTTAAGTTTGATTGGCACATCTTTACTTGCGCTTGAGAGTTGATTGAGTGAGTCCTGACAAGAGTTGGGCAGGCAGTCCGCCAAACCCTTTGGTATGCCCTAGGGGGGAGGTGGGGTCGTCACAGTGTGAGTAATATCTTGGATGGAGGTTATTCTTTGACCGTGCATCGAATTCTTTTGAAACTGGAATTGGAGTAGTTTTGGTATCGCTTGAAGGGAAACAATATTTTGCTACTGCCAAGTTACAATTTTCCTGTACCAACAACATGGTTGAGTATGAAATTTGTATTTTTTGATTGAAAATGGCATTGGACATGGAGATCAAGGAACTGCTAGCATTCAGTGATTCCGATTTACTTGTGCACCAGACGCTTAAGCAATGGGTAATTCGAGATTCGAAGATTATGCTGTATCATTGTAACTTAATTAGTTTGGCCAGTAAATTCAGGAATTTAAAATTCAGGCATATTCCCCGCACTTGCAATGCTTTTGTTGATGCTTTAGCCACTCTATCTTTGATGATTTAACATGCATATGAGTTGGTGATTGAGCCCATATAGATGCTGTAAGGCCCAAAGACAACCTAAGAGGGGGGGTGAATTAGGTTGATTAAAATCTTAACCAAATTTATGGACTTTTTCTTTAATAAAAAATTTACCTTCTTTTCTAGTAATGATCAACCAAGTAGATTAGAAGAAGAGAGCAATGTTGATTAGAAAAACAAGTATAGATAAGCAATGAGAATTTTATTAAACAAAAAGAATAAGATAGAATATCAAACCGATTGTCTACCAAGCTTTCCTCAAACTTGAAGACCAATCACTAGGTTGAGCAACTTCTCTTTGATGAAAGATGATCAACTAGATGTACAATGGAGGGAGCACTTCCTCCTTGCCCTAAGCCCCACTTAGTCAAGCTAAGAAGTTTTACAATCACTCAGATAACCCTCAACAAAGCTACACTAATGAAATTTTCAACCACAAGAGAAATGCTCACAAGAAATTCACACCACTTGGAGAACAAATCTAGCTTTGGAGACTATTTTCTAGTTAAAATATCTCTTGAGATCTTGTAAACAAAGTGTGCAAAAGTCCCTCTCTAATTCAGAATCGTTTGTATTTAAAGGGAACAAAAAATGGGTTTCATTAATGCTTCCAACGGATAGAAGGCAG
>NW_020861863.1:31275-86848 GCF_003713205.1 Coffea eugenioides
TGTTTTCTCTCACTGTTTAACCGTGAGACAAGCACAGCTACAGTTTGTAACTCGATTTCACCCCCCTTACGAAATGAATTTCTAGTTTCTTCTAGTGATTTTTAGTATTTTAAATCTAATTTTCAACGCCGTAAACCACGCTAATTTTGGATTTGTGTAGCCTTAGTTATGACCTGATTTAGAAACTGCGTCGGGTGTTCCAAAGCTGGAATTTCGTGTTTCAGGTTTCAAAAACCAGCTTTTGAAAAACTGATGTATCTTGGTGTAGAAAAATCCAAATTGAGTTTTGTTTGTTGCATTTGAAACTAGACTTGAAGTTCTTTCAGTGGTGTAAATTTCAGGAGCTAGTTCGATTCCTATGAATTTTGACAAATTTTCAAAGTTCACTGAAATTCAAAACTGTTTTGCCCTGTTTTTACTGAAGCAGCGATTTGGAGCTAAGATTTGGTTGATTTTGGATGTGAATCTGGAAAAAGTGTCTTCTAGAGAGTTTTAAGTCATTGAGTTTATTTCCAACGGTATAAGATTTACAATTTTTGGACTTATGGAACTCAAGTTATGCTTTTTCAAAGAACGTTGTCAAAACTGAAATTTTCCTTATAAAGTGACAAAAGCTCCAAAGTGGTTTGGAAACATTTTCTAGGTTTCAAACCTAACCTTCTCGATTATTTGCACCTTATTTCATACTTGGGAAATGGATTTTACCTCCTAGTCTTCTGCCCTTGATTTCCGTAAAAATGAACCATAAATTGAGCGTTTTAACTCGAGTAATTCTTGAGGAATTTTACTAGCTTCATATTTGAAACTTGGAGCCTTTAGCTCCAATATTTACTATGAAATAAGTGACGCTTTTGATGGATTTTGACTTCATAAGTTTAGAAAACGTGAACGCTCATTTATATTCTAACACTTGGGCATAGGATTAGAAGTATTAAGATATGAAAATAATTTTTTTTCTCGATTTTCGTGCCAAAAATTAAGCATGGTACTTCTCTTTTGAAATCAAAATTTCTTGCCATGACTCGATTTGAAAATAGTTTTTGAGTCCTCCTTGAGTATTATTTCAGTAATTAAGCGAGAAAATCTCCATTAATTCGACTTGAACTTGTGGCTTTTGAGTGTGGGTAGCAAGAGGATATTTTTCTTATTAGCCTTGGTTGAGTACCTAGGTAACCGTAATTGTGCATGTCTCGGGTGATCACGTGGGCACCGAGAAGCTCGTTTGACCTCTTGCTTTTGCTCTCGTTTTTGCTCTTGACTTTTGGTGAGTGTCAAGTGCATGCTTCATGTTGCTATGATTGAAATGATATTTGTACATATACCATGTGATTCTTGTGAATTATGAACTTGCCGAGGCGAGGGTGTACTTTATCGCCCTCGTTCTCTCCCTCTTAAATACTTGCTACTTATTATATGAATTTGTATGACTTGCACTTATATTCGAACATGCTTTTAACTCGTGAGCATTGAGCGGCAGCATGTACCACACCCTATTTACGTGGGAAGTGCCTCTCATCCCGACTCAGTGCTATAATCGAATCTAAGTCGATTGGAGAGTTGTCTCATCGACCAGTTATACTTGTGGGGATGCCCAACCTTTTGGTTAATCTCGTAACTCGAGCCGACAAGAGTTTGGTCGAGAAGTTTGGCGAACCATGAAAAAATTATATAGCTTGATCTTTTGAGATCTCGCTTAGCATACTCGAATAAGTATTGCCACCTCATACTTGTTTGGTCCGTGAGAGTGATATGGTGGATGGAGAAAGTAAGTGGAGCTCTACGGACATATTGCTACTTGAGTTGACGGAGGGTCAACCACAGATGGCTTAGATTGGTCGAAACGTGGGGAATAGCTCCTGTATCCTTTCTGCTTGTGTTTTACTTTCTATTTGCTCACTTGTATGAAATTCATATTAAGTCGCTTTTAAGTGTGCTACTTGATTAATTCGTGCTACTTGCTTGCTTGCCTGATTTTCTTGGGCTCATTGAGCGTTAGCTTACTCTAAGTTGTTTTCCTTAACAGGTTTTGGAAGTGGAAGTTGGAGACTCTAGAGTAGCGGTTTTTGGTTGAACCTAGTAAATCTTTTGTATGGTATTTGAGACATTTGAAGTGTAAATTTTGTTATATTTGGAGTTTTCGGATTGTAATTGTAAATGGTTGCCTTAGAAGTTTAACTTGTATATTCAAAGTATTCCCTTAATTCTAAGTCCATGGTTGGCTTGTGGATCTCTATTAAGCTAGAATGAGTGCATGAGTCCTGACGAGAGTTGGGCAGGCGCTCCGCTGATACCCTAGGGTTTGTCCTAGGGAGAGGTGGGGGTGTTACAGTTGATATCCGAGCCCTAAGTTTAAAATACCTGGAACAGTGTTAGGAGTTTTTAATCGTGGACTTTTGGTCATAGAAATTCATGATAAATCTAAGTTAAATCTTTGAATGGCACCAGTGATTTTAAGGACCTAACCTTTAGTTTTGTGGGTTGTTTGTAGGAAATAAATAGTGGTAGTGACAGTGATAGGATCGAGGGACCTCCCCTAGTGATTCAGTTTTGGATGGTTGGAGGCGGACCCCCTTTTCGGTGGTCACCCGCCAGATGGGTTAGGACGTGCCTTCGCCGAGAGAGATTCTTCTACCTAACCGCGTGCTGTTAGGGGTAGTTGAGGAGAGGAGACAGTTGACCCATGAGCTCACGGTAGCTCGAGCAAAGAGGGAGGAGATGAGAGCTACTATGGAGGCCCAAGCTACCAGGATTTAGGAGATGGAGACTAGGGTTCTCGAGGAGCGTTAGAGGGTTGACGCCTCCCACGCTTAGCTTTAGGCGACCGATGGGCGCCTCATTCGGATTGTGGAGGAGGTGAGAGACTGTGTGGATTGTATTTTAGCGGAGTGTGGGACCATGACCGATCATATAGAGGAGGCCATCGGTGGAGGAGGACCTGGAGATGCTGCCCCTATTGATGAGGAGGAGATAGGGCCATGGAGATAGAGCCCGAGGAGGAGCTCGAGGAGGATCCTTCTGAGGATGTGGGGTCTACTAGTACAATCTACTTAGATTAGTGGTCTTCTGATCTTTTGATTTTGCTAAGGACTTAGAAGGGGTGATCCTCGCCTTGAGACCTTTTATATTTTGTTGCATGTACCCCTATATTTTGAGGCACTTGGATGCTTGTGTCCTATACTTGACATTATTGAATTGTTTTGCGAATTCTTGATTTGTAATATGACTTTTAGTTTATGTAAAGAATTATGCATGACTTTCAAGTTTTCTTGCAACTTGCATATGATTTTAAATTTCTATGCTTATTTTTCTCCTCTTTTCATTATGCATTTGAATCTTGCTAAATGGATCGACGAGGACGTGAATGGGGTTGTGGGTATGGGTTTCGACAACCCGCACTCCTGAGAGAGATGAGGGATTAGCGACTGGTCTGAACCAAAACCCTAGAAATGAAGGGGGTGACCAAGTGGCTACGGCCCTTAATTGCATAACTGATGTCCTTAAGCATCTAGCTGAGCGCCAAGGCCCTGAACTGGTCAACCCACCTAGAAACCAAGAGAGGGGTGAGGATAGAGCTCTAGAGCGGTTCCTAAAGTTCGCTCCACCTAGGTTTCACGGAGGATCGGATCCCGAAGCAGCAGAAAATTGGTTTGAGAGGATGGTGGAGATTTTTGCCACCCTAGATTATGCCGAGGAGAGGCAGGTGATGTGAGGATAAGAAAATTTACCTATATTTTTCTTATAATTCTCCTATTTTGAATTAGTTAATTTATAAATTCCTTTTTCTACTAATTTTACTCTCTCAATAGTTGTAATAAATACTAGAATCGAGAGTTTACTTTTACTTTTATAGTTAGAGCAAACTAGGATTTTCGTGTATTTTGGTAGTGTGATTAGTTGGTGAGATGTATGTACTAAATTTGGTGGTTAAGAGTGGGCATTAGGTAAGAGGAAGTGTGTGATTAGAAGTGCTAATAATAAGTTAGTGAATCATAAGTTAGAATAAAAGTACAAGAGAGTTAAGGAAAATAGGCTTGAACCGACGTGCACCGTTTGTTACCGATTCAGTACACCACTTGACCACTATTTTCTTACCTTAATTTCCTTGTTTTTATTTCATATAATCAGCCCTAAATTAATCCTTCATTCAGCCGAAATTCTTGACCAAAGAAAAGGGAAAAAGGAAAGGAAATCTTGAGCGACAAGTGTTGGCAATCCAAGAAGAGTTTGACCAAGACATTTCTTTCCTTCTTATCTTTCCTTTTGGCTAAGTTTCTTCCATTTTTTCCTTCATGTTGGCCGAACTCCTGGAGAGAAAAACAAGAGAGGAGAACTTCCAACTACATCTTGATTTAGCCTTGTTTGAGTTGAATCACAAAAATCTAAACCGATTAAACTTGCACCAAGGGAGTTAGGAAGCTTGGAGTGGTGAATTTCTTGGGAGAAATTGCTTGGTTCTTCACTTTTCAAGAAGTTTTGGAAGGTATAAGTTTATCAACTTCCTTTCTCTTTCTTATTCTTGCTAAATATGGTGTAGATGGCATGAATCTTGGAATATTATGGATGATCTTCTAGTTTTGGTATAGATTAGTGGATTTTCTTCTAGGGTTTTGCCATTTAAGCCTTGATTTATGTTGTCCAACTATCTTGTGTTGGTATGGAGCTTGGATATGAAATTTGTGAGGTGATTAGTAGCATGATTGTAACTTTTTAGCGTTAAAAGATGAATTTTCAGCATTGCTAAGAAATTTTCAGCTTTGATATTGGATGATTATTTGCTAGAAATAAGCTACAATTGGGTGGTTTTTGGTCGAGATTAAGAACTACCTTTGTATGTTTACTTGTGGTGATTGAGTTGGGCTGATTTGAGAAGAAAATGAAGCCTTGAAATGGCTGAAAAATTAGGTAAATACAAAGGAAATGCTGCCCAATTTTTCTTTCGTGTGATAAGTGAGTGAAACGGAAATAGGGATGTGATTTAGGTTTGATTTGGGACTTAGTTATTTAGAAATACTTAAGTTGACATTGTGGGTGACTTATAAGCTAAAATTTTTGTTCAAAAGTGTATATTTCTCAAAAATAAAGTAATGGCCACTTTAAACATGATTTTCTAGTTTCTTCCTCCAAGTTGCGAACTTAAACGTTCTAATCGCTTCTTTATCGAAACCAAACGAGCGAGCATGAATTTTCTAGGGTTTGATAAGTAAAATGAGTACTATTTAAACGAGTTTTGTTTACTTGATTTTCTTTAAGCGAAACTCCTATATTTTGAACCCTAATTGATTTCAAAATGTTAAACGGTATTTTATTGTAGATTTGGACTCCATCTAGGGAGTTGAACTTGAGCGTGGTTTTGAAAAGTAATAAGTCTTTGGTGAGTGTTTCCAAGTGCATGATAGAAATTGATATTTGAAAGAAATACATGACTTGTTTGGACGGGCAAGGGAGTTGAACCCTAATGTGAGTTCTTATTGTTTACTGCTTATTATTGACTTGATATACATGTGTATAACTTGAATACTACCTGGGATCCTCACCCTATTGGTGAGTCAGTCGAATTGAGCTAGTAAGGGTTTGGTCGATGAGACTGGCAAACCATAGGTACTATTTATTGTTTATTGTGGTCCACAAGATTCGGTATACTCGAATATTACCATCACTCTTAATTTGGAGTTCGGGCCCGGTAGGGGGTTGATCAGTGGATGGAAATTGGTGTAAAGTGGAGATCTACTGTCATGATTTTTCTTCTTTAAACGTTGGCGGAGTGTCAACGGGTTCGAATCAAATAATGCAACGGGAATTTGGCTCTTGAGAGTCATCTGTATCCTTATACTTGGAAATGTTGTATATTTAGTCAATTTGTTACTTGTAGCGTTATTGTTTAATTTCATGAGTTTTTATACTCGCTACTTTGATATTTCAAGTTTTACATAATGACCAACTGTCGCGCCCCATTTTTAATGAAAAATGTTAAATAAAATTACAGGTTTATAAAGAAATTGATTTTTTGATTTTATTTTGAGAAGAAAATGATTTTTCTGATTTTTAGAAAATAAAGAAAATGGGCCTAAATGGGACTTAAAAAGTGCAACGGTTTTGATCCAAAAATAAAAGTTTAAAAAGGATTTTTAATAAAAATATAGGAGTCGCCATTTGGTATAGAGTTAAGGTTTACCAAATCACCTAAATTGAATTTTTAAAGAAAAAGTAGAGAAAACCCTTTTTAAACGACTCCAAGTCTGCGAAAATCAAGAGAAAAGAGGTCGGGAGTCACATTTGAAGAAAGGGAAGGCAATGATAAAATCCAAGACACTCTTTCAACCTAGCTAAAGTTAGTTGCGTGATTTAGTCAAAAATTATCTTATTTTAACCTAAGAATTTATCACATTTGAATGTCACTATATGAATGCAAAACCTAAACCTAGGAGGATATTGGGGGGTCGGAATATCTCTTCAAAACTTAATTGGTGCAAATCACATTTAATTGTGATGCCCAAGAGTGACTTCTTTGAAGAGGTTATGAATATGCAAAAATATGATACTCGAAGGAAAGAAAAAAAAAATAATTATACAAATATGCATGACCTAAAGGAATGCATCATAACGGGTGCAGAGAACTAAGATTCGTGACTTTAATTTTCACTTTAATAGAGGGAATACGAGCGTGCTAAGGTTCGAGAGGCATACTCGTTCATATCCCATATACGAGGGGTGTTTCCCTATCTAATCACGCAAATGATCTAATATAGTTCTAATTTTTAAATGGAATGCAAGTCTACATGTCATGTTTCACACATAGGGGTAAGGAATGTACATATAGGGGAAATATGGGATAAGAGATATACATATAGTGGGGATATGGGATAAGGGATACACATATAGGGGAAATATGAGATAAGGGACATATATATGAGGGAAATGTCGTGCAAAATGAAAAAACTCTAAAAAGTAGAAAATATGCATGAAAATATAGTGATTGTCACACAAATATGATCTAACACGTGGATGGTTCCTAAGGGTTTAGCGTTAGATTAGCCCATGTCTATAAGTTCTTACTAGCATTGGACTAGTGAGAAATCGGAAAAAAGAGCCACAACTAGCGTTGGACTAGTGTGGTGACGTCATACACTTATTGTAATAAAAATAAATCATATAAAACATGATAAAAGTAAATAAACACATAAATCACATATAGCACATGGCACATAAGTATGATATCTAGATGCAAGATCCTAAGAAAGCGAGTAACACGTAAACACATAAGCATGCAAAACACACAAAGCAAATAAAGCAAATAAAGACCTAACTATTATATTTGGGGGCCCTAATTACAATCTAAGGTGGTAAAGAATGAAATAAAATAAAATAATAACCTAACTATTATAATTTTGGCATTTAATTGCCCTCCAAATAACCAAAAATTAAATTAAAATAAATATACAAAATTAAAACCAATAAAGTGAATAAATAAATAAAATAAAGAAAACATTCAAAAAAAGGCATGCAATTACACACATTAAATCACATAGGAGCACGTAGGATCAAGTAAAATCAAAATAAAGGAGTAGACTGTACCTCCCTTGAATTGGTGACCTAATGAAATAAAATTTTCTTATTTACCCTCCAAAACAAAGAAAAAGGACAAGGCATCACTTTAATTAACAAATAATCACAAGAAATGGAAATAAACACGAAATTGAATCAATCAAAGAATTCAAATGAAAGTAAACAACCCATATTCAACAAATTAAACAAGCAAGGACCTAATTGAAAGAATTAAAGAAGTTTGAGGGGTCAAATTATTATTATTACAAATATTAAGGGTCTAAATTAAAAATAAAATTAAAGGCTTAAAATGAAGCATACTAAAACCAAATGCTAAACTTCACAAAATGAATGAAAACCCATTTGCCATAATTAAACAACAAAGATTACCCAAAATTTTACTAAAATCCAAATCAAAACTATAAATCTATCAACAATCATTACACCTTCAAATTTCATCCTAAATTCACTAAAAATCTATCCAAAAATCACATTAAATCATATCAAAGAAAAATAACATGTTAAAGGTACAAAATTGATTAATTTTTCCAATTTTCTAGGCCATAGTAGCATTAGACAAAAATTAAGGGGTTAAAGTGTAATTTTCAGAATTTTTTGCATGCATCTTTCGAAGACAGCTTTCTTCTTCAGCAACAATTCTTTTGCAATTTCTATTCTCACATATACACGAGCTATCCGAAACAAACAGGAAGCTAACAAGGTCATGTGATTCATGGATTTTATTTCTACCATTCAATCATCAAGGACTCACCAAGAAAAACAAGAAATATTTGGCAATAAACTTATCTGAAACCCATCATAGCAAAGTGGAGGGAAATGTTTCAAGAACCCAGCAAAAAAACTCAACATTTCACGCATGGTGGGCTCCAATTTTTGTAAGAAATACGTTAAATTGATATAGAAAGGGACCATGATTACCTGGGAACGAATTCTGAATGATGCTAAAGCAACAAGAAAGAACAGATGATGATTCCTACAGGATTTTTGCACAAATCGCAGGTCTATCAGTCAACCAGAGCTACGGTTTTGGGGAGAAAATTAGAAGACTTTTTGATGTTTTCTGTGAAATATTTCTGAAAAAACCTTCTCCCTCTAACTCCCTAATTTGTGTAGAACTTGAAATTTTCTTAAAATAAGCAAAGATCGAAGAGATATTCGAGCTCAAAGATGGCTGAAAATCAGCCCTGCTGCGAAAAATTCTGCTGCTTTTCATTCGTTTCTTTTCTCTCTTTCTGATCTCTCTTCCTTTTCTCTCTTTTGATCTCTTCATCCTTTCTTTCTTTCTTTCTTCTCCTCCCCGCAGCCCTCTCTCTAGTTTTCCTTTTCTATTCCAGATTTTTTCTCTCTCTCTCTCTCTCAACCGAAATCCTCTTTTCTTGTTCCCTCTCTTTTCCAGCCCCGCAGCTTCCTTCTTTTTTCTTTTTTGTTCGTTTTCTTTGCTGCTTTCTCCCTTTTCTGGTTCCTCAGCTGCCACTACCTTGATCTTGCTCTCACCAGAATCTCTTCCCTTCTCCCTTTCTTTCTTTCTCTCAGTTCTTTTCTCTCCTCCCTCGCTTGTCTCTTTTCCTTGCCCGTAGCTCTCTTCCCAACTTTCTTGGTTCCTCAGCCCGTAGTCTTTCTTTTTTGTTTTCCCTTTCTGATCTCCTCCCCCTCCCTTGCTTGCCCTCTCGCTGCTTTTTCCTCTCTTGTCCTTGTAGCTTTTTTCTGGTTTTTTTTCAAGCCCGTAGCTCTTTCTTGCTTTCTTCCTTTTGCTTCCTTTTTTCCTTTCTCCATCGCTAGCTCTCCTTTTTTACTTTCTTTTGTTTGTTTTTCCTTCAAATTTTCATAGGCTCAACACTTGTCTTGCCACCTACCCCCTCCCGTTACATGTGTTGTGCTAAAACCTAAAACACTTGTCTAATAATCCCCTAACACACTTGTCTAATGTTCTCCTAACACACTTGTTTAATGTTTCCCTAACACACTTGTCTAAAATGCATGCCCTCACCTATCTTCTTATTTTTATTTATTTATTATATTTTTTTTTCAAAATCAATTTAGGTAAACAAAAAAGTTAATTCCTAATTGCAAAATTTTCATTTATTTTAAAGAAATTGAACCTAAAACAAATTTTTGAATTTTTTGTGACAATTTTTTCCCTTTTCAGAAATTTAATGTAAAATATTTTAAAAATAAAAATGATGAACCTAATTTATGAAAATAAGCGAAAAATAAATACTAACTATCATTTTGTAAAGTTAATCAACTAAAATAACATAAGATAAAATAAGAACAAGAATAAATAATAAAAATAAAGCCAAAAAAAAAATTAAAGTTTTTTGCTGTCTACACCAACTTGTTACTTGGGTTTGCATGAAGTTGTGGAATCTCACTGAATTTTGACTCACTCTATTAATTTGTTTTCCTTACAGGGGTTACGAGCATAGGCGAAGCTGAAAAATCTAATTTTGTCTAGACTTTTAACTTTTGTAATTCTTCTAGCGCTAGTGCTCGATTAGGGTTCGAAGTACAACTAGAACTTGAATCTTTTGTTATATTCGGATATGTATGAATGATTAAGATAGAAATGAATGTATATGTACGTTCAAAGCTTGGGAACTGTGGTTTCCTTTACTTTTGAGGTTGCAACTTGTTTTCTTGAAGTGAGTGAGTGAGTCTTGGCGAGATCTGGGCAGACGGTCCGTTAAACCCTGGGGTACACCCTAAAACGAAATGGGGTCGTCACAAGTTGTATCAGAGCTCTTTCGAGCTCATGCCGAGAGAGGGTTCTCGGACTATGGGAATTGACCTGTAAGTGTGGAATTAATCTCTGTTATTGAGGAAAATTAGATATGTATGTTGGGTAGGAAAATGTGGTTGATTTCCGCTTGAGTCTGGCCAGCTCGAGTGATGAATTAACCTATTTTCTGATTCTTGTACCCGAGTACCAAAGAGTTGATACCTTTATGAGAAGTTGATATCACAAGTGATATTGAATAAGTCTGGATGGCGAAGGTCAAGGGAACGTAGCTCCTAGTGACTCAAGAGCCAGCCGCACCAGAAGAGGTAGTGGAGTCGACTGGATCAGTGACAAATTAAGTTCGAGATCTAGGGTTTGGGGGTTGTGCAACGTAGTTAGGACATAGTATAGGATGGTTGGGAGACACGTCACCTTTCTTGTTTTGCTTTTGATATTGACGTGTTACAATTGATGTATATAGCGTACACTTTTGTTCTATGTCCTTTGGTTACTATAAGTACTTGATTTTGTTCGGTTGATATGTACAGTACTTCATGACTTGATATGTGAATTACTATGATATGTATATAAAGAAAATATGCTATTTTAAATGTGCTCTATTATTTTCATTTTATGATTTGAAAATGCTTATATCGAGCTTTATAGCTGCCTTATTTTTGTTTATACCTATATAGTCTATTTTTCGAAAGAGACATGGAGGGTAAGAGAAGTTAGAGACGTGGAACTGGTCGAGGACGTGGTTTTAGCCATGGACGTGGGGCTAGACGAGTACAAGAATAAGTACAAGAACCAAAAGAAGAGAGAAATGTGATGACGGAGCAGAACCTAAACCTAGGGTTGAAGGAGGGGATCAAATAGCAATGGCCATCTAGCAAATGACTAATATTTTAGCTTGATTGGTAGAGCAGCAGGGTCAAACCCCTGTCAATCAGCCTAGAGACCCTGAAATAGGAGAAGATAGGGCCCTAGAGCGGTTTCAAAAGTTTTCTCCTCCCAAGTTTCTTGGAGGGCCAGACCCTGAAAGAGCAGAGAGATGGTTGAAAACCATAATCAATATTTTCGCCGCCTTGAATTACAAGGAGAAAAGGCAGGTAAATTTGTCCGTATTCCAATTTGAGGGACCAACCAGAGCCTGGTGGAATATAATTAGGGTTAAGTGGGAGAGAGAGCAGATAACATGGACTTGGTTGAATTTTGTGCGAGAGTTTAATGAGAAATATCTTCCACCAATAGTCCAGAAGAAAAGGAAGAACGATTTCGTTAGGTTACGTCAAGGAGGGTTAAGTGTATTTGAGTATGAGACTCAGTGTACCAAATTATCAAAATTTGCTCCTGAATTGATAGCTACGGAGCAAAGGAGGGTGAGGCGGTTTATGCAAGGGTTGAACGTAGAGATACCGGAGGTTTTGGTGGCGGCACAAATTAATACATTCACCGAGGATTTTGAGAAAACCCAGAGAATAGAAATTTCAAGAGCGCAAGTGAAGGCTTTTCATGCAAGAAAGAAAGGTGCGTCTAGTGGACACCAAGGGCAGGAACAAGGTGATTTAGGTATGCCACACCTTAAGGTGGGTCGAGGAGCTGGTGGTGTGAGAATTTCGGAGGCACCTAAGGAAGTTACTTCGAGAGAAGCCCCAGGTGGAAGAGGACAACTGAGAGGTGTCTCGCAAGGAGATCAAACATCAATCTTTTGTGGATATTTGTAAGGATAAAAAGCAACCAATTGAAAAGCCAATCGATAAGCAATTAAAAGATCACAATATAACAATAAATAAATAAAAGGGAAAGAATTGCAAACCAATTAACTACCCAACTCCTCTTGAGCTTGTAGATTAATTCAAACAAACTATTTCAAGTTGATGAATTACAATCACTCTTGTGTACAAAGGAAGGTTCACCTCCTCCTTGCCCCGAACTCTACTCGGTCAAGCCAGGACGTTTTACTATCCCTCAGGACAACCCTCACAGAGCTACACTCATGAAGAATTCACTCATAAATGAAAAGCTTACAATGAACCTCACACCACTAAGACTACAAATCTTCTTTGAAGAGTATTTTTCACTAAAATCACTCTAGATCTTTTGTATCTTCAGTGTGCCAAAGTTATTTGAAGTATCTAACCAACCACTATTTATATAGGATCAAGAAAATGCCTCATTAGTGCTTCCAACGGATAGAAAGTAGCTGAAGAGTCAACTAGCCGTTGGAGTGTCGGACGTCCGATAGCCCTGTTTTATGCGTCCGACAGCAGACAGTGTGTTTAAGAGATTTTCTTCAATTCTTTCGGACGTCCGATGCAAGCTTTTTGTGCGTCCGACAGCAAACAAAGAGATTTGAGAAATTATCTTGTTTCTATCGGACGTCCGGTAGAGACATATTCAGCGTCCGATAGTTTTGTCGACTTCGAAGGATCCTATTGGACGTCCGAAACTTGCGTCCGAAGTTGTACAATGATTATCGGACGTCCGGTACTGTCTTCTTGAGCGTCCGACAGGTTCAGCATACTCTGTCTTTTTCAAATGTGCTTAATCTTTGAACCTGATTTGTTTCATTACTGAAAAAGCCTTTGAGGAGATGTTAGCAACATCCATTTGTTTTGTAATCATCAAAAGTTAGGAACCAAGGTCAACATTCTCCCCCTTTTTGATGATGACAAAACAATGGATGGAAGAAAGAAAAAAATTGAGCATATAAGCATAAGCTTCCCCTCACACAATGCATTGAAACTTATGAATTCAGAATTACTCCCCCTTACACATAGCATCCATATCTCCCCATTTTTGTCATCATAAGGTGAGAGTAAAAATCTCATACCGTAATCCAACAACAATAACAAAGAATCCAACATTTCAAACAAAAACAGAGAAATGATACCAGAAATCAGCAATCACCAACATACCAACATATCACAGAGAGTTTAACAAATCAAATCATCATTAGATCAGAATTATTTTTTTTTCCCTTTTTGACATCATATAAATTCAGTAACATTCAAAAACATCAAGAAAAAAACTCAGTTCTAAGCACCAGAAACTTCAAAAAAGAATTATAGAAAAGCATTATGAACAAGAATCTCATCAATCTTACCAATATCTCCTACTTGTTAGAGTTAGCATCATGTCTAACTATCCATATGCATTTCATGCCTTTTTTTATATTTTTTCTCACATAGCAATCACTTTTCATGTGACATTTTTGACAACAGAAATTACACATAATCAAAGAGTTATTTACATGAACAGGTTTAATAAATCTTACTTGTCTTCTCTTATAAATAGCAAATTCGTTGGAATTAGAATTCAACCTATTCTTTTGAAAATAGACTTGTTTCTTGTGTTTAAGCAACTCATTTAGACCATCCATTCTTCTTTTCAAATCACCTTGTTCCTTTTTGAATAATTCACAAAGCTTTGTTTTTCTATTAAGCTCAAAGTGTAAAGCAGTCTCACTCTTTTTGAAGTAATCATTTTCAGCTTTCAACTTTTTATTTTGTTGAAAAAGATTTGCATTATCTCGAAGCAAAAAATTAATTTTCTGTTTTAAATCCGTGTTTCTAGCATAGGATTCTTTCAAACTATCATGCAATTTTATAATGAAAGATTCAAGATCATCATCAGTTTCATCATCACTTTCAAATTGAGAGTTACAAGATGTTACCTCAACATCTCCAATGGCCATAAAGGCTAATTGAGCAGATTCTTCTTCCTCTTCAATTTCACCATCGGAGTTGCATTCATTCCATGTGAATTGAAAGTTGTTATATCTTGATTTTCTTCCCTCTTTCTTCTTCATCATTGGACACTCACTTGCGTAATGTCCAGGTTGGCCGCATTCAAAGCACTTATCAGTTTGCTTTTTGTTGAACTCTAGCTTCCCTTTGTTTCTCAGGTTGTTGAACTGATTTGGGAATGAATTGCTAGGTCCACCTTTTCTGAATCTCCTTTTGTTGAGTATTCGTTTAAAGCTTCTTGTGATGAGTGCAATATCACTGTCATCACCTTCTATATCATCTCCATCTAAGGAGGCTGTATCATCTTCATCTTGTGAGGTTTTTAGAGCAATATTCTTTCTCACCTTTGTATTTTCTTCCTCCTCTTTGAACTTGAGTTTTAGCTCATAAGAAATTAGAGAATTAATAAGAGATTCAATGGGTAAGGTATTCAGATCTTTAGCTTCCTCAATGGCAGTCACTTTACTCTCCCAATCCTTCGATAAGGCATTCAGAATTTTTCTGTTTTTCTCACCTAGAGAGTATTCATTTCCAGCACCTCCAAATCTTTAATGAGGTCATTGAATCTACAATACATCTCATCAATGTTTTCATGAGGTTGCATCTTGAAAGATTCATACTTTGTAACTAGAATGGACTTCTTTTGTTCTCTAACATTCTCACTACCTTCATGAATTTCTCTCAGTTTATCCCAAATTTTCTTGGCTGACTTGCAGCCTTTGACTCTAACAGATTCATTTGAATCTAAAGCACAATATAACACATTCATGACTTTTGCATTTAAGGTGAGATAAACTCTATCGACAGCAGTCAGTTCATTTCTAGTTTTTGGTCTAGATGTACGAGTATTTTCATCTATAAGAAAGGCATCATATGGACCTTCACTAACAATAAACCACAATTCAATATCAAGAGATTGTAAAAAGATAATCATTCTTTCTTTCCAACTAACATAATTTGACCCATTAAACATAGGTGGTCTAATCACAGAATGTCCTTCAAAAAATATGGCATTATTGGTTGTCATTTTTACTCCAAAACCGATTGAGCTTAATCTCTAGGAGACCAAGCTCTGATACCAATTGTAAGGATCGAAAACAACCAATCGAAAAGCCAATCGATAAGCAATTGAAAGATCACAATATAACAATAAATAAATAAAAGGGAAAGAATTTCAAACCAATTGACTACCCAGTTCCTCTTGAGCTTGTAGATTAATTCAAACAAGCTACTTCAAGTTGATGAATTACAATCACTCTTGTGTACAAAGGAAGGTTCACCTCCTCCTTGCCCCGAACTCCACTCGGTCAAGTCAGGACGTTTTACTATCCCTCAGGACAACCCTCACAGAGCTACACTCATGAAGTATTCACTCACAAATGAAAAGCTTACAATGAACCTCACACCACTAAGAATACAAATCTTCTTTGAAGAGTATTTTCTCACTAAAATCACTCTAGATCTTTTGTATCTTCAGTCTGCCAAAGTTGTTTGAAGTATCTGACCAACCACTATTTATATAGGATCAAGAAAAGTGCCTCATTAGTGCTTCCAACGGATAGAAAGTAGCTGAAGAGTCAACTAGCCGTTGGAGTGTCGGACGTCCGATAGCCCTGTTTTATGCATTCGACAGCAGGCAGTGAGTTTAAGAGATTTTCTTCAATTCTTTCGGACGTCCGATGCAAGTTTTTTATGCGTCCGACAGCAAACAAAGAGATTTGAGAAATTATCTTGTTTCTATCGGACGTCCGGTAGAGACATATTCAGCGTCCGATAGTTTTGTCGACTTCGAAAGATCCTATTGGACGTCCGAAGCATGCGTCCGAAGTTGTGCAATGATTATCGGACGTCCGGTACTGTCTTCTGGAGCGTCCGACAGGTTCAGCATACTCTGTCTTTTTCAAATGTGCTTAATCTTTGAACTTGATTTGTTTCATTACTGAAAAAGCCTTTGAGGAGATGTTAGCAACATCCATTTATTTTGTAATCATCAAAAGTTAGGGACCAAGGTCAACACTTTGGTTACTAACCTGCTCGAGCCAGGATTGGACTTGGTCGGGTAGGTTAGAGCCCTGAGCCACCGTATCGGTATATTCGAGTATTACCACTGGAGGGATAAGGCGATGGCCAAACAAACCGGGGAAATTATTGGAGTTATAAGGTGCAGTTGAACGAAACAGTTTCACGTGAACACCGTATCCTTTTAATATGTGTTTATTTTTGTAAAATGATAAATATCTCTTTTTAATGTGCTAATGTGACACCTTGAACCGTATGTGTGTATGCTTAATTTACTTGATTTATTAGAACTGTTTAGGTGTTTTGGAACCCCATTGGGCTGTTTAGCTCATTCCACGCTTTTGTTTTCCTTAACAAAGTTCAGGACCAAGAGTGCTCGCGAATAATACTAAGTTGTTTTCTTTTGAAGATTTTAAATTGTATTATAGCAGATGACTGTAGTACATATTCTTTTGGGTTGTATTTAAGTTTGAAGGTTAACTAATTGTGCTCTGGAGTACTTTAAATGTATATTGAAATTATTCGAAGTATTTCTAGTTTTGAATTATGGGTCGTAGTGAGCCCTGACGAGAGTTGGACAGGCGTTACACGGATACGCTTGGGTTCGCCCTTGGGATAACTGGGGGCGTCACAGGTGGTATCAGAGCCACTTCGCGTGGTCTCTGCTCTGGGTGAGCTTGGGTCAGGTGGTGTTATGGTCCTTATTATGTGAATGAATAAAGACTTAAGTACTCTTCTAGAGCGTAAACTGTGAATCATGAATATGATAGGTATAAACCCCTTATCTTGATACTTGGTGAAAATTAGATATGTATGTTGGGTAGGAATCTCAAATGTGGTGATTTATTCTCGGGACCGGCTGACTCGAGTCGTGAATTACCTTATTTTGGATTCCTGTACCCGAGTACTTAAGAGTTGAGGGCAATGCTAAGGACTTGAGATCTCCATTTGCGGTGAATAAGAACGAATCGATATTTCACGTAAATAATTACAGGAAACCAATAATCGTTTGGTTAGGATGACACAATAATTAAGAAAGAGAGGTGGAGAAGATCGTGGCCCAGAGGATCCTAGTGTTGGGGAATAAGAATTATCTAGTTCCAATTAATCTAGTGAAGCACTACTTTTTATCTTTTGTAATAGGACGATAGGAGTAGAACTTAGGAGTTTGTACCTTGGAGATGCATGCACTTTTTAATCACCTTTTTATTTTTGTTTACTGACCTTGACTTGGTATATACTTTACTTGACTGTAACTTGTGTTATAATTTGATGAACTCTAGTTTGTGTTTGACTTGTACGGTGATAATGTTATTTGTGCAAGTGATTTTATTTTTCTTTAGAGTTGTTACTGGTATATGTGTTTTAGTGTGTGTTTTAATATCCACGTGTTGAGTCGCATGGTTAATCTTCTTAAATGTATTTTAGGAATTTGAAATATGTATTGATAATTGTGGCAAAAATATTATGTGACAACCCCACCTTCCCCTAAGGCGTACCAAAGGGGTTAGCGGACTGCCTGCCCAACTCTCGCCAGGACTACTAAAACGGTAAAACATTAACTCAAGTCGTTCGGGAATCTACTAGCGCGCTTAACCAAACCATCAATCGAGAAACAGAAAAACAAAAGTCAAAACGTAAAGCGAATAGTGACTGCCACATCACAATCCGCCAAGACCCAATCAAATGCAAATAACTTCTTACAATCCCTGAAAGGAATATATATACAAGCCAAGTATAATACATGATACACACACACTGTTACAAACCACATTTGTATGATTACAAGCCAAAAGGAAGCATTTAAATCCAAGTACAATTAAGGTTCCAACTATTGAGGAGCTATACAACATCTCTTGACTAGCTCTACTCAACTCATTCTTCAAAATCAAAAGTCCAAAAGATAATTCCCTGTAAGGAAAACAAAAATTAACGGAGTGAGCTTTCGCCCAATGAGGTACCATCACGTAAATATGCTAGGATCTCATAAACACAAGAATATTCAGTCCAAATACACATGTCAAGTAAGTAAAAGCAATAACACCCAAGTGTAGGGAATAAAAGGATATGGATGGCTCTCAAGAGCCCTTTTCCTCTTTTGCCATACTTGATCTCATCTCATTGACTCTCCGTCAATGTATACCAGGTAATCATGACCGTAGACTCCTCTTTACTCCAATTATCCGTCCACCTCACTTTCCCCTTACCGGGCCCGAACACCAAACAGTACAGAGTTGGTATTACTCGAGTATACCGGAATCAAGGGTCTCATACCCAAAGATTCCCAAATACAGTCCCCATGGCTTGTCAAATGTCCCCGACCAAGTCCTTACTGGCTCGAGTCCATTGACTTCCAATGAGGTAGAGCTCAGAGTGAACAGTAAAGATTGGTATCCAATCGACACCAAATCAAGTACAGTCAAGAGTATTCAAGTGATACAAGTACAGTCAAGTAAGCCTAATATAATAACCAGTCAAGAAGGCCAGAGAGTACGAGAGTGGTAAAGTACACCCTCGCCTCACCTAGCTCAAACAATCATCTCAACTAGTCCAAATCACAGAATTCAAGTACAAGAAAGCCACGGAATAACAAACATGTGAGTAGTACACTCACCAAGTTCAACAAAGAAATTTCACAAGTTTTCGCCCGACATGAGTCTCGGATCACCGGCACGCCCTATAACAATCAAGAAAGTACAATGAAAACTCAAACACAAGTCAAATACCTTTTTCTAGGAACTATTAAGGCAAGACCCAAATATAGCTTGGAAATGATAAATACATAACATTTAGGGTTAAAAGTAGAAATAAACCCTAAGATTATTCATTTCTATCAAATCTCAACCCAACTCATAAGAATCCAATACCCTAGACACTTGGACAGCATTTCTCCTAAAATTTCAGCTTTTCCAACCTACAAGACAACCATTAAAAGCTATCCAACACAACCACAAACACCCAAACAATTCATAAGCCATTCAATATACTTCATTGGGGTCATAATACCCCTCAATTATAGCCAATGAGAAGCTCAACTATCAACCATAGAAAACCCCCAATTAGTAACCCTAAATCTGAAATTTTCCGCACAAGCGGAAATTTTCCGCAATTAACCACAATTAACGTACAAGAGATCTATATAATGCCATTTAGAACCATCAATTCCAGCTCAATCATCTCAATCATAGGAAAACAGAAATTTCCCACAAAAATCAGAAAATTAGCTAGCTTCACTCCAATCCACCAAATCTTCCGAAAAATCACGTATATAGCTACTATAAGGCACCAATTGGCCAAAATTAAAACCAAAAGATGAGTTCCAAGCAAGATACCTTAGTTTTTCAAGAAAGGTTGTAGCTTAGGAGATTTCCTTCCAAAACAACACCACCAAGTTCGTCAAAGACCCTTAGCAAGATGATTTTATGGACTAATTCAAGAAATAATCGGCTAGTTTTCAAGATTGAGCAAGGATTTGAAGATGAAAGGTTGAAGTTTTTCTCCTTTGTTTGCTAGAGAGCTTTGGCCAAGGCAAGGCTGAAATGAAGATGATTTGGTCAACATTAGCCTTTTAGTAAAGTTAGGGAAAGTTAGGCCAAAAGTTAGGCAAGTCTAATCCAACCACAATTGGACACTTGGCACCTTGTTGTTGCTAGAAGTCATTTATTGTCCCCTCATGGTTAATCCATCTAGGTAACCTCCAACTATCTTCTAATACCTAGTAATAAAATCCCTTTACGCAAAACTTTAACCTAATTGGCCGAATTTCTCTCACTTAATGCACTAGCGGGTCCCACGTCCAAAATATATTCCTAATTTCTCACGAACTACCTTATACTAGAAAAATGATTTAAAAACTATATTTACTGATAAAATGTTGATAAAAGTAATATAATAAAAAAATAAAAGAAATCGGGTGCACAGGAATAAAATAAAATTTTTTTAATTTTTTTTCTGGGTTCTCACACCCTTTCCCCCTTAAAGAATTTCGCCCTCGAAATTTCTCACCTGGGTTACTAAACAGTTCAGAATATTTCTTTTGCATCTCTTCCTCCATCTCCCAAGTTGCCTCTTCTATTCCATGATTCCTCCACATAACCTTCACTAATGGAATTTGTTTATTCCTCAGTTCCTTAATCCTTCGATCGAGTACTTGTACAGGTCTCTCTTCGTAGGTGAGTGCCTTATCTAACTCAATCTCCTCTGGTCGTACAATGTGGGTTGGATCAGGATAGTACTTTTTCAGCATCGAGACATGGAAAACATCATGAATTCGAGATAAACTTGGCGGCAACTCGAGTCGGTACGCTACTTTTCCCACTCGCTGAAGAATTGTATAAGGCCCCACGAACCGTGGTTGAAGTTTCTTTCCTCTACCCACAGTGACGCTTCGTAATGGCGTGATCTTAAGGAAAACACGGTCTCCAACTTCGAACTCCAAATCTTTCCTTCGGTTATCTGCGTAGCTCTTTTGTCGGCTTTGAGCTGTTTGGAGTCTTTGACGGATCAATTTAACCTTCTCTTGTGCATCCTCCATCCAAGGAATGGTTGTTGGATCTAGAGCTTTCTTTTCCCCTACTTCATCCCAATAAATGGGCGAACGACACTTCCGTCCGTAGAGAGCTTCATATGGTGCCATTTGAATAGACGAATGGAAACTGTTATTGTAGGCAAACTCTACCAAAGTCATATGTTGACCCCAATTACCCCCAAAATCCAGAATACAAGTCCGTAACATATCCTCGAGGGTTTGAATGGTTCTCTCTGACTGTCCATCCGTCTGGGGGTGATAAGTGGTACTAAGGTTGATTTTGGTCCCCAAGTTCTCTTGAAACTTTTGCCAAAACCTCGATACAAAACGAGGATCTCGGTCTGAAACTATACTCACTGGAACCCCATGCAACCTCACAATTTCATTCAGGTACAATCGAGCCAGCTTATCCATGGAATCCTTCACATTCACAGGTAAGAAATGGGCCGATTTGGTTAACCGATCAACGATCACCCAAACGGCATCATGTCCTTTTTGAGTTCTTGGCAGTCCAGAAACAAAGTCCATCGTGATATTTTCCCACTTCCATTCGGGTATCTCAAGAGGTTGTAACAGTCCAGAGGGTTTTTGGTGTTCAGCCTTGACTTGCTGGCAAATCAGACAGGTTTGGATATATTGAGCAATCTCCCTCTTCATCTTATCCCACCAGTACAACCGTCGTAAGTCTTGGTACATCTTATTACTCCCAGGATGGATCGTGTAGTTTGATCGATGGGCTTCCTCCAAAATTTCCCTTTTCAGGTTTTCATCATTGGCTACCACTACTCGGTTCCTATACCTTAAAATCCCTTGAGGACCCAACTTGAAATCAGGTAGTTTAGTGATTGTGAGGTGATTAGTGAAGTGATTTGGAAGCTTAAGGTGCTAAGTTGCCCTCTTTCTTTGGTTGATAAGGTGAGTAGCTAAGGGACCTTTATTTCTTCTCACTAATGTTTAATTAGTGACTTATGTGAGTTAAAGAGATGAAATTAGGTGTTATTTCATGATTTTGGTTGAATTTGATGAAGTTTTATATTTAATTGGGATTTTTCTGTTTTCATATGAATATGATTATGTGGTCATGTATGATGATTGGAAATGATATTTAAGGAAGCTAGAAGGTAGAAAAAGTGGTAAATTGCAAGCAATTTCTGTTTTGGAAGAAATCTGGAAAATTAGGGTTTCTTGGTTCTTCATTCTGTCCGGTTTTATTGCACCATGTTAGAGGCCGAATTGGCCTTGGCTTAAAACATGAAAGTTGGAGGGAATGATATTTTAGAGGTGCCTACAAAATTTCAGGTCAATCGGAGTAGCGTAGCTTGAGAAAAGATGGAAATACCCCTGCTGCCCTGTTTCTACCCGAACTTGGTAATTTGACTGGGAATGCTTCTGTAATTGGTTAATTTGACTGGGAATGCTTCTGATTCGGTTTTTGATACCTTCATAATAAATATATATCTTGGTTTCAGCTTCGAAACGGTATAAATTTCATCCAAATCCGAGTCCCGTAGCTCCAGTTATGACTAAGACAAGATCAGTTGTCAGAACTGCCTTCGAATTTGGACAGTTCTGACAGGAATGTTTGGACCCATTTTTCTCCATGCTCTGTATTGATTCAGCTTTTGATCCAAACGTGAAAGTTATAGCCTTATGTGCTAGATTTCCAACGCCTTTGGAATTTCTTGATTTGGATTTGTGAGCTGTGAGTTATGGTCCAGCAAACAAACCCAGTTCGTCACCCGAACACGTAAATTTCTGGTACTGTTTTCCATAATTTCGACCTGCTTCCATTCAGATCTAGATTAAGGTGTCTTCATGAGAATTGTAGCCCTTCCTCATAGCTTCGAAACGGTGTCTTACCCACTTTGATCCGACATTCCTAGCCTAACTTTTGATCAAACCGGTTTGAGAAGGCAGATTTGGCCATTTTCGTTTGCCGTTCCGCGCGGGCGTGTGCGCCCATTTTGCCGTTTCCGCACTTGCATGTGCCGATTTTGCCGTTTTATTTAATTTGCATCCTTTAGTAGTTGTTTGTGTGATGATATGGCTCAACCTTCTGCTACAGGCAAAGGCGGGCTAGACGGAGCCGGTGGGGCCCACTAGCTGGCGACTTGAATTCATTTCCGTACTTTCTCTCGTTATACTTGCTCTTTAGGTGAGTGATCAGGATTTCTGTGTAACTCAATACAAAAATGAGTTTACTATGAATGGGCACTTAGGCGAGGGTGTACTTTATCGCACTCGATCCAAACCTCATTAGTTGCTATTAATACCTGTGAAATATGATTTTTATGATTTGTTATAGAGCATTCATGGCTTGTGAATATTTACAGAGCATTTATTGCTTGAACCAGAGCATTTATTGCTTGAGAGCATTTATTGCTTGAATTAGAGCATTTATTGCTTGAACCAGAGCATTTATTGCTTGAATTAGAGCATTTATTGCTTGAACCAGAGCATTTATTGCTTGAACTAGAGCATTTATTGCTCGTGACTTGGGCAAGAGAAGTGAGCTGTGTAGCTCAGGATCTTAAGGGTCAACCAGTGATCAAACTCGACAAAAGAGTTGGCTTGGGAGCCACCCGTATCCTTACTATGTAGTGTTACTTTTCTGCTTTTGCTTTGCTCTTACTGGTCAAATGTTGACATGTAAAAACTACATTTTTACCCCTGGTTACTCACTAAGCATATAGCTTACCCCATTCTATTTGTTTTCCTTAGCAGGGGGCCGACGCGGGGATCGCTCGGGAAGGTGTTTAGATAAGTTGAACTTGTACTTGTTAGAAGTGGACTAGTAAGTTGTATATATTTGTCATGGTGGTTAGAGTTATCAGCTTTTCTAGGGTACTTCTGGTACTCGTGGTTTGTATAACTTGATATACTCGTTTATGTAATTATTGCAGAATTTGATGTAATTTTTGAGATTTATATTGTAATCTGTTTGAGGAATCGTAGTGAGCGACTGAGTCCCGGCGAGAGCCGGGCAGGCGACCCGCCGAACCCTCTGGTTCGCCTTAGGGGGAGGTGGGGCCGTCACAGTTGGTATCAGAGCTTAGGCTTCAGATCTTTGTAGTGTATCCTAGCTTGAAGTTTAGGATGCCGGACTGTGGGGTATTTGGTTATTAAGGTAAATATTGAATGCTAGGCTTTTGATATTGGACTTTTGTAAATTTTTTTTCCATAAGGGAAAGTGGGGATTGAGTTGATTGCACTTGGAGATGGCCAGTCCCAGTGTGGATCGACTTGGTTCTTACTTAATGTTGCAGTTAACTATTTGGACCTATTCTTTAGGTTTGCACCCTAGGGCCGCCGGGGCAGTGCTGGTGGATTAGGTGGGCTCTACAGGAGAGTTGCGTTAGGACCGTTGACTTGAATTACTTTGTTGTCTTGTTGAATTGTTTTGAAATCAATATGTTTAGTGTTTTGGTACTAACTGCATTTTGGCTAATTTGTGCATATCTTTGGCATAAACCTGTATATGCATGTTCAAAAAGTTTGATCATTTAGTGTGTTTTATATGGTAAAGTTTTCAAAACAAATGGAAGACGGTGGCCGCGATGGAGGTAGGGAACGAAGCCGAGGCCGAGGAAAAGGTAGGGGACGGAGACCAGAACCCGAAAGGGTAGAAAATGAAATTTCGAACCACCAAGCTGATAACCAAGTAGCTACAGCCAAACAACGGATGACAGAATTACTGGCACGAATGGTGGACCAACAGGGTCAGGGTCATGGGAATAGTGTCAAAAACCCTGTAAATAATTCGGGCAATCACGAGGGAGTGGACCGTGCCCTCGAACGGTTCCAAAAATTTGCAGCCCCGAAATTCATAGGTGAACCTAGCCCTGACTTAGCTGAGAGATGGATGGACCGCATGATGGATATATTCGCTGCGCTCGGGTATTCAGAGGAACGGCAGGTATCTTTTGCTGTCTTCCAATTTGAGGGACCAGCCAGAGCTTGGTGGAATGTAATAAAGGCTAAGTGGGAACGAGAGCAGACCCCCTGGACTTGGGTCAATTTCACCCGTGAGTTTAATGAGAAGTATTTGCCACCGATTGTTCAAGAAAGACGAGAAGAGGACTTTATCCGCCTGCGTCAAGGGCCGTTAAGTGTGGCCGAGTACGAGACACAATTTACCAAACTCTCCCGTTTTGCTCCAGAGTTAGTACTAACAGACCGAAAGAGAAT
Source organism: Coffea eugenioides (assembly GCF_003713205.1). NCBI lineage: Eukaryota > Viridiplantae > Streptophyta > Magnoliopsida > Gentianales > Rubiaceae > Coffea > Coffea eugenioides. The sequence goes on from NW_020861863.1 coordinate 56,045, forward strand.
TCGTCGATTTGTCCAGGGGTTAAACGTGGAAATACAAGAGGCACTGGTGGCTGCCCAGTTGGATACATTCAGCCAGACCCTGGAAAAGGCACAGCGAATAGAGACGGCAAGGAGTCAAGTGAAAGCTTTCCGTGACAAGAAGAGGACACCATCTGACACCTATACCTACACTGGTGAGCAAAGCTCGAGAAGCGAGCCGCCTAGTAAGAGAAGTAAGGAAGTCAGTGGTACACGACCAGTGGGGACTCCGAATCAAGGTAAAACAAAGGAAGATCAGGCAGGAAAAGGGCCCCAAAGTGGTGTCTCACATGGGGAATCAATGTTGGGAACCAGAAGAGTATGTGATGTTTGTGGGGCCACTAACCATACGGAAGATACCTGTTGGAAGAAAGAGAAAAATCGGCGATGTTTCCGATGTGGTAGCAATGAACACCTAGTTGCTCAGTGCCCTCAGAAGTCGAGGGGAGGAAATAAATCAGGGACGAGGGGAAACATTTCTAGGCCGATCAGGAACACCAAAGGTATGAATTTCGAGGACGAAATTCTTTTAAGAGGGGGAGTTTGTGACGCCCCGAAAAGAATGAGAGTGAGAACCCGGAAATTTTCTAATTTTTTAGGGTTTATTTTATTTAATTGCTCGCCTTTTCTACATTTTCTTTCTTAAAAAAATTCCCCAGATAAAGTTTATGAGCAAAGATAGTTTTAAAATGATTTTTCTAGTATCAGTTAGTTTTTGAGAAATTAAAAGCGTATTTTGAACGTGGGACCCGCAAGTGCGGTAAATGCATTATATTTTTTACAACTTGTTGGAATTTTGTATTAAGTGATATTATTTTACAAGGTGTTAAGATATTTGTATTGGAGAGACAAAAAGAAATGAGATAAGCTTGGAATGGACACATGTTGCCTTGTGATTGGAGCTTGGCATTTGACTAGTCTTTCTTTACCTTTACTAAACCAATTTTGACCAAAATTTGTCTTTCATTTTCACCTTCTTGGTCGGCCAACTCTAGAGAGAAAAGAAAGAGAGCTCTTCAATTTTTGCTCCATTTTCTTGCCCAAATCTTGTAATCCAACCATTTATTTCTCAAATTCCTTCATAAAACTTACTTACTAGGAGTGATTGAAGTGCTTGGTGGTTTTTGTTTGGAGGGAGAGACTCTCATCTACCTTGTATCTAGTGTTTGTAAGGACTTATGGTGAAGATTGATGACATTTTCTATTTAATCATGAATTTTCTGATTTAATATGATTCATATATTATGGCTTTGTATGATGATTGGAAATGGTATATAAGGTATCTAGAAGGTGGAAAAAGTGGAAGATTGCAAGTAATTTTTGTTTTGGAAGAAAATGGAAAAACCTAGGGTTCATGAAGCTACATTCTGTCTGGTTTTTAATCTCCTAGTTAGAGGCTGAATTGGCCTTGGATTAAAACATGAAAGTTGTAGGGAATGAAATTTTAGAGGTACCTACCAAATTTCAGGTCAATCAGAGCAGTGTAGAATGAGAAAAGTTGAAATTACTATTGCTGTCCTGGTTTTACCCGAATTGGAGAATTGCTTCTGATTGGTTTTTTTGAATGCTTCATTGGTTGTTGATGCCTCATAGAAATATAGATCTTGTTTTCAGCTTCGAAACGGTATAAAGTTCATCCAAATCCGAGTCCCATAGCTCCATTTGTGACCAAAACAAGATCGGTTGTCAGAACTGCCTTCGAATTTGGACAGTTCTGACAGGAATGTTTGGACCCATTTTTCTCCATGCTCTGTATTGATTCAGCTTTTGATCTAAACCTTAAATTTATAGCCTTATGTCCTATCTTTCCAATGCCTTTGGAATTTCTTGATTTGGATTTGTGAGCTGTGAGTTATGGTCCAGCAAACAAACCCTGTTCGTCACCCGAACACGTAAATTTCTGGTACGGTTTTCCATAATTTCGACCTGCTTCCATTCAGATCTAGATTAAGGTGTCTTCATGAGAATGGTAGCCCTTCCTCATAGCTTCGAATCGGTGTCTCACCCACTTTGATCCGACATTCCCAGCCTAACTTTTGATCAAAACGGTTTTTGGTGCCAAATCTGGCCGTTTCCGTTGCCGTTTCCGCACGCGTGCATGTGCCGATTTTGCCGTTTTGTTTAATTTGCATCCTTTAGTAGTTGTTTGTGTGATGATATTGCTCAACCTTCTGCTACAGGCGAAGGCGGGCTAGACGGAGCCGTGGGGCCCACTAGCTGGCGACTTGAATTCATTTCCGTACTTTCTCTCGTTATACTTGCTCTTTAGGTGAGTGATCAGGATTTCTGTGTAACTCAATACAAAAAATGAGTTTACTATGAATGGGCACTTAGGCGAGGGTGTACTTTATCGCACTCGATCTAAACCCCATTAATTGCTATTCATACCTGTGAAATATGATTTTTATGATTTGTTATAGAGCATTCATGGCTTGTGAATATTTGCAGAGCATTTATTGCTTGAACCAGAGCATTTATTGCTTGAACCAGAGCATTTATTGCTTGAGAGCATTTATTGCTTGAACCAGAGCATTTATTGCTTGAACTTGAGTATTTATTGCTTGAAAAATATTTTAGAGCATTTATTGCTCGTGACTTGGGCAAGAGAAGTGAGCTGTGTAACTCAGGATCTTAAGGGTCAACCAGTGATCAAACTCGACAAAAGAGTTGGTTTGGGAGCCACCCGTATCCTTATTATGTAGTGTTACTTTTCTGCTTTTCTTTGCTCTTACTGGTCAAATGTTGACATGTAAAAACTACATTTTTACCCCTGGTTACTCACTAAGCATATAGCTTACCCCATTCTATTTGTTTTCCTTAGCAGGGGGCCGACGTGGGGATCGCTCGGGAAGGTGTTTAGATAAGTTGAACTTGTACTTGTTATAAGTGGACTAGTAAGTTGTATATATTTGTCATGGTGGTTAGAGTTATCAGCTTTTCTAGGGTACTTCTGGTACTCGTGGTTTGTATAACTTGATATACTCGTTTATGTAATTATTGAAGAATTTGATGTAATTCCCGGCGAGAGCCGGGCAGGCGACCCGCCGAACCCTCTGGTTCGCCTTAGGGGGAGGTGGGGCCGTCACAGCCATCGCCTTAATGTCCCTCCGTAGTAATACTCGAGTATACTTAAACGGTGGTCCAGGGTTCCACACTCCCGTCAGATTTCCCAGTCTGATCGAGCAGAGTTGCACCAGAGTGCAGGGCCCAGTTCAGCTAAGAGCTTACACAATGCGCATATCAAATTAAACGTGATAACCGGATAGAATATTAACGGTGAGCTGTAGCACTTTGTTATTTATAGGTCGAGTGAGATAGGTATACACTCGTCAACGGATTAGAAATACATAGAGCAATTATAGGAGTCTTAACACTATAAAATCACAAGAATACGAAGTAACACATGTAGCAAAAACTATTCAGTCACACACACATGCAAGGAACACTCACAGTTACGTGCGATATGTCTCGGTTCCTGGATAACACCCTTGATTACCCTCGAGTCCTGAGGTAAGAACCAACAAGTTTATATAAAAGTGAAAAACAAAACTTTAGGGTTTTAGCACTTAAGAAGTGAAGAAACAAGAGGTTGGTATATAATTCTCAAATGTATACTAAAGAATAAAGTGAGTCGTTAAAGCCTTGAATCAAGCCTTTTCAAATTCAAAGTTCAAAAGTAAGAATGGAACCATGAGAAATCAAGTTCTTGGTCAAAAATTAAGCATAATAAAGAACATTAAGGTTTCTCATTTAAAGCCAAGGAAACATCAAGTACAAAGGAAATCTGTATCCTCCATGAAATCGAGTTTAAAATGAACCATCAATCTCAAAAGGAAGTTGAATGTTTTTAAAAGTTCGTTTCTTAAGAAATCAGAAAATTTTAGCTTTCCGCGACAAAACTTGGAAAATCAGATCTTGAGTTTGGTAAGTCCAAAAATTGAAAACTTTATACCGTTGGAAACTAGATTCATAGTACTAACTAGAAACCATTCAAATATCAGCCCAAAGTTGCAGTTTCAAGAAGACAGGACAGAACCAATCTTGGTTTTTCAGCAATGTTTGGAAATTCGACAAAATTCACAGGAAGTGATTCAGCCTCTGAAATTTATAACAAAGGAAGAGTTTCAAGTAAAGTTTCAAACATGACAAGTGAAACTAAATTCAGATTTTTGAACAACAAGACACAACAGTTTGAAGATGGTTGGATTTCACAGCCTGTTCAACAATTTTCCAGTTTCCAGCTTTGACACAGTTTTGAAATCAGACCATATCTAACTCTACACAGGTCCAAATTTAGAATGGTTTATGGAGTTAGAAACTAGATTCAAAATCTTTCAAATCATCAGAAGACATCATTCTCAAACTTCTTTCACAAGTCAGACGAAATTGAGCCACAAGATGCAGTTTCCCAGTTTTGAAGAACAATTTTTGGGGCATAATTTGGGCATCAAAATGGTATTGAAATTATGCTAAATTTGGTACACTTAAACTTCCATATATGGAATACCTCTCTACTAAAATTTAGGCAAAAAATCGCACGGAAAGGTAGTTAACAAAATGACTAAAGTTTGTGAAATTTTTCGAAGCAAATCTGCCAACCCTATCATTCTTTTTTTTCCAAAAGTTTTGTCCAACGAAATCAGCCCCAATTCACCCCATTTTTGAAACCAAGATTCCAGAAACATTTATTGAGTAATTGATGGTTTAATAGCACCAACATATTTGGAACAAAACACCCCAAAACAGATTTGACCATTCGGTCAGCAGGGAAAAGGAAAATTTCCAGATTTTTGGCCAATCTTTTCATGTAATTTTGAAGCACCAAATGAAAGAGTTTTGGCTAGAAATTTGTCCACTTAAAGCTCAACACATCAGCTCTCAAATGGCCAAGAAATTCACGAAAATATGGCATCAAAACAGAGTAACCAAAACTCAAAATTTCGGCCAGCACTTCTTCCTCTCCTCTCGGTTTCTCTCTTTCTTTTTCCTCTTCTAGTTTCTACCCTTAAAACTCATCACAAACACACTAACACACACATAAACATCAGGACAGCCCTTATATAACCAAGGTGAGAGTTCATAGAGTCCATTTCAACCAACCAAATCCAACCAACAACAACAAGAAGGAAGTTACAAGCTTCAAAGCTAAGAAATGAAACAAGAAAGCAAGAGTTTTGGTGAGAGATGTTTATACCTTCCAAACACAAGAGGAAACCCTATATTTTTGGTGTGAGAAACTCCTTAAAACAGCCTCCCAACCAGCCGGTCTTCTCTTCCCTTCAAGATGTCCTCAAGCTCAAAGTTAAACTAGCAAGGAGTTGCAAGTTTTCTTGGAGATTTTGGATGGAAAAGTAAGAAAAACTTGGGGAGCAAGAATGAAGACAAAGCTGAAATTTTTGAGGGGAAATGAGGGAGGGGAGGTTCAGCCAAGGAGGAAGAGAAAAGGAAGGGTTTTGTGTTTTGATTCTTGTGGAGGAAGAATAAAGGAAAAGTAACCATTAAATTTTGTGCAAAAGTCAATTTTCAATAATGGTTCAAAAGTGTCGTGCACTACCACTTTCTCTCTTGTTTGATACACTTAACTACTAACCCTCTATAGTAGTTCATCTAGCACTACAATTACTCATACATACTAGTCTAGTATTAAATCCTCAAAAGGAAGGGTTTTGTGTTTTGATTCTTGTGGAGGAAGAATAAAGGAAAAGTAACCATTAAATTTTGTGCAAAAGTCAATTTTCAATAATGGTTCAAAAGTGTCGTGCACTACCACTTTCTCTCTTGTTTGATACACTTAACTACTAACCCTCTATAGTAGTTCATCTAGCACTACAATTACTCATACATACTAGTCTAGTATTAAATCCTCAAATCTCCAATTAGTCGTACCGGTGCGGCTTTCAAGAAACTATCGACGCGCGCGGGATAAAAGCTTAGTTTAAGAAAAATTCATTCAAAAATAGTAAAATTAAATAACACTAGGGAAAAATAATTATAAAATAAACTAAATTAAGAATAAAAACATGAGCCCTCACATCCTCTCCCCCTTAAAAGAATTTCGTCCTCGAAATTCATACCTTTCATAATCTCAGATAACCTTGGACCTTGTTGTGTAATCATTGCTTGTGTTCTTGCAGATGCCATTGGTCGGTTTCCTCCTTCATTGACTTGTCGAGTGATAGTTTTATTGCCTTGTTGAATAGTAGTTTCTCATGGATTCCTCTTTGGGCAGTCGTGAACTTTATGGTTGGTGCTCCTACATTCCATACACTTTCGCCCCTTCACCCAACAGTTTTCTTTGGTATAATTCGTCCTTCCACAATATCCACAAGTTAGACGAGGAGTTATGACTTGACTTGCCTGCGAAGTTTTCCTTGATTGTATCTGTCCTATTGGAGCTCCTCGTAGCATAGTTCCTTCTGGTTTCTTTATCATGGGTGGTGAAGGAAGTGATAGTCTTATTCCATCCACTCCTTTTCTAACTTTAGGTGGCGGTCCGATTTCTCTTGGAACTTCAAGGTAGTGACTACTATTAGATACATCTCTTTTCCTAGTTTGAAAGGTTCTCAGTTGGGATTTTGTGCTCTCCACCCTTTGTGCTTTCTCAAGAGCGTCACTAAATGTTTCAATCTGTGCTGCGGCAAGGGCATCTTGAATTTCTAAATTTAATCCTTGGATAAACCGTCTTATTCTCTTCCGCTTCGTAGCCACCAATTCTGGAGCATCTTTAGATAATTTTGTAAATTGTGTTTCATACTCAGCTACACTCGAAGTTCCTTGACGAAATTTTATAAAATCGTCTTCTCTCTTTTCTTGGACTAGTGGAGGAAGAAATTTCTCATTAAACTCTCGTATAAAGTTTATCCAAGTTCTTGGAATTTGATCTCGTTCCCACTTGTTTTTTATAACATTCCACCAAGCTCGAGTTACTCCTTCAAGTTGAAATATAGCAAAAGTGACTTGTCTTTCTTCTGTGTAGTTCAAGACTTCGAATATATCTCTTATATTTTCTAACCAAATTTCAACCACTTCTGGGTAGGTCCTCCAGAAAATTTGGATGGGAAGAATTTCTGAAACCGCTCCAAAACTCGATCCTCTCCTATCTCCTGGTTTCCACGTTGGTTTTCTTGTCCAATCCCCTGGCTCTGTTGAGCTACTAAGCACTCTAGTACATCCGTCATGAGAGTTAAAACTAATGCCACTTGGTCATCTCCTCCCCCAGCCCTTGGCTCGGCGTTTTGATCAGTAGTAGACTTATTATCTATTCTTTGATTTCGAGGTTATCTGGGTTGACGTCCCTGTCGTTGTCCTCTAGTTTTCATATTCACAGCTAATCTAGATGCACATGTATAAACCCCATACTAAAATATAATTGAACTACACACACATACCAGTAACAACTCTAAAGAAAAATGAAATCACTTGTACAAATAATATTATCACCGTACAAGTCAAACACAAACTAGAGCTCTTTAGATCATAACACAAGTTACAATCAATAAAGTACATACCAAGTCAAGGTCTGCAAACAAAAGTAAACAGGTGATTAACAAAAGTACATGCATCTCCAAGGTACAAACTCCTAAATTCTACTCCCATCGTCCCATTACAAAAGATCAGAAGTAGTGTTTCACTAGATTAATTGGAATTAGATGATTCCTATTCCCTAATGTGACAGCCCCACTCACCCTAAGGCGAACCAAAGGGTTCGGCGGACCGCCTGCCCAGCTCTCGCCAAGACTACGGAGTCGAATCACACAAACCCGATATAGCGTACAAACGAATCCCCAAAAGAACACTCAATCGAAGACTACTAAGCTGAGAAACATGAGTTCTACACCGTAAGATACCATCTCAAATGAATACACTTAACGTATATGATAAAACACTTATATACATACATTGAAAACTTTACAAATAAAAGCGGGATACTTCATTCAAAAACCATTAGTGTTTTGATTACACAAGAGCTAACAAAAGAACGTTTGCACCAGCTCAACCCTTTTCTCAAAATCACGGCTCAAAGTGTGGTTCCCTGTAAGGAAAACAAAGATAACGGGAAGGGGTGAGCTTACGCTCAATGAGGTACCAAAATAATAGCAAGTAAGAATCATGGAACTTCATATTCAATTATTAGTCACATATGCAAATCAAATAAAGAAATGAACAACACCATAGATAGAAAGGATACGGGTGGCTCTCAGGAGCCAAGTTCCAATTTGCTTCACCGAAACTTGATCAAATAATAGTTGACACTCCGTCAACTTCCAAATAAAGTAACCAGTCCAGTCCAGTAGAACACCACTTTACACCAAAATCCCGTTCACCACACATACCCCTTACCGGGCCCGAACATCTCAACAGAAACAGAAGTGGTAATACTCGAGTATACCGGAATCAAGGGTCTCAATACCAAAGATTCCTAGAACAGACTACTGTGGTTTGTTATCTAATCGATTAGGCCCTTGCCGGCTCGACTCGAATAACTGGCCACAGGTGTTGAGCTCAGAGGTCACAGAAAGGTCGTTGGATACCAGCCTCCAAATGACGTTCGAACAGACTCAGATACAGATAACAGATTACACATAGTAAATAGGCATACAGACGGACAAGAGAACGAGTGTGGTAAAATACACCCTCGTCTCAAACAGAATAAACAGATAGTACAGTCATTCAAATCACAGATTGCAGGTGCAGAAACCAAGTTAAGCAACAAATGAGGGGAGTGGTATACTCACCAGTTCCAATACAGATACTTCAAAAGTTTTTACCCAAAGTGGCTTTAATCGCTAAGAAACCCTAAAATAACCAAGATAAAACAATTATAGTTCGCACATCCACAAACCCAGTAAATGGAATGCATCAATAAGGCTCGACTACAAGTCGTATGCCTTTCCAGGTTAAGTACTAGTACAAAAGAATAACTTATGACTTTTGAGCAAAAAGATACAAGTTGGTCATAGGGTTACAAACAACTCCCAAAACCCTTCATTTTTACCAAGATCAGCTCAACTTGAAGGAATCGCGTAGCCCTAAAATTTTGGGCAGCATGCCCTCTGTATTTACCTATTTTCCAGCCATTTATGGCTTCATTATTTTCCTCAATCAATCCCAAAGTCACACACAAAATAATCTCATTTTAATAGCCGTTCAATAGGCTCAAAGTCGTACAAGTACAAATTCAAGTTAGGAAAATGTCCGGAAATGAAGTTTAAGTCAGAAAACAAAAGACAGATTTGACGTTGCTTAGCGGAACAGACATAACCGAAGTTACGCTTATCAGATTGGGGTGCAATTTATACCATTTCGAAACTAAGATAAAGGCCTACAACTTTGATGAAGATCACTCAGTCCAGTTCGTAGTGTATCCAAGTCAAAATTTTAAATTACAGAACCAGCATCTCACAATCAGACTAGTTAACCGTACTATGAATAAACGACCATAACTCAGGCTACCGAAGTCCGATTGAGGTGTATCTTATGGTGTTTCGAACCCAATACATATACCTACATTTATTATAAAGGCCTCCAAAGCTAAATCATGCATTTTTAGAGTCAAAAATTGAAATCTCCATGAAAACAGAAAACTGTCCGCGAAACAGGACTTATGGGCAGTCAAGGGTATTTCGGTCATTTCATGGGCTACAGTACTCTAATTGAGCTGAAATTTTGTAGGCAGCTAGTAAATATCATTTACTACAACTTTCATGTTTTAACCTAAGCCTGATTCGGCCTATAACATGCACGAATAAAGCTGGTCAGAACAGGGCAGATTGAAACCCTAAAACTGGAATTTCCGCACAAAACCGAAATTTTTCCGCAAACAATCGTAATTAACGCACAAAGACTTCATTTCATACCCTATCAAGCTATCATTCATGGTCAACCACTAATTATCATATAAAATCAGAAAAATTCCCACTAAAATCTGAAATTTAGCTAACTCTACTTCAAACCACAAAACCTTCCATACAATAGCATATTTAGCCACTAAAACCCCCTAATTTGACATTAGCAAGAACAAAGAGGAAGTTTCCAAGCATGGTACCTTGACACTTCAAGAAAGATGATAGCTTAGGGTTTTCCTTTCACAAATCCCTTCACTAGAAGCTTTAATCCTCCTTAGTAAGCAACTTTGATGGAGTAATTTGATAATTCAACGGTTGAAACTCAAGATTGGAGCAAGAATTGAAGTTGAAGTTGAAGAAACTCTCTTAGTTTCTCTCTCACTAATTTCGGCCAAAGGAGGCAAGAAAATGAATGAATTTTGGTCAAAAATCTGATTTTAGTAAAGCTACCAACCTTGGTCAAAAGTCCAACTTCTAATAACATAGTGACACTTGGCTCTTTTTTAGGGTTTAATCTTATCCCTTTGTCTACCAAGCTCAACCTAGATAACTGTTCTCTAATTATCTCCTAACACCTTATAAAATAATATCGTTTAATACAAAACTTCAATTAATCGTCAAAATTTTATCGCACTTAGCGCACTAGCGGGTCCCACGTCTTCAACGCACTTCAAACTTATCAAGAACTAACTCATACTATGAAAATGATTTAAAACCTATACTCACTCATAAAAGTTTCTGGAAAATCAATATAATAGCGTTTAATGAAGAAAATACATGCAAGAAAAGTAAAATAAAATATTATGAAATAGAGAAAATTTACGGGTCCTCACACCTAACACGTTCAACTTCATTCCCAACACTAGGATCTTCTGGACCACGATCTTCTCCATCTCTCTCTCTTAATTATTGTGTTATCCTAACTAAACGATTATTGGTTTCCTGTAACTGTTTACGTAAAATATCTGTTCGTTCTTGCTCATCGAGCACCTTAGTCTCAAGCGCCCGAATTCGGTGATTTGCTCTTTCATTTGCAATGACTAGCCTCTGTCTCTCCTCTACTATAACTAGTACCACACGGTCAAGATACGAATGTGTTATCCAACAATCAACATCGGCGATCCATCCTACGCTCTAGGACGAACTGCCGAAATGGCTCGCCCGACCCTGTCTGAAATATAAGAGGCCGAAGTCACCTTCTACGCAGTTCTTGTACACCATTTCTTTCCATTCCTACAATCCCAAGTAAGATTATTAACTTAAATCAACCCTTATTAGGCATCGTGTCACGTAACAGTCCAACGAGTCCCACAGTCCGGCATTCTAAACTTTTAGCCTAAGATACACTATACAGATCTGAAACCTAAACTTTGATACCACCTGTAACAGCCCACTTTTCCCAAAGATGAACCGGAGGGGTCAGCGAACTGTTTGCCCAACTCTCTCCGGAGCTCACCACAATCCATAATTCAAAAACTAAAAATACTTTGAATATTTTCAATATACATTTAAAGTACTCCAAAACATTAATACTTAAAATTAGTTAATCTTCAAGTTTAAATACAACCCAAAAGAATATGTACTACAATCATTTGCTATAATACAACTTAAAGTCTCCAAGAGAAAACAACTTAGTACAATTCGTGAGCACTCTCGATCTTTAACCCTGTCAAGGAAAACAAAGGAGTGGAATGAGCTAAACAGCCCAGTGAGGTTTCAAAACACACAAGCAGTTCTAATAAATCAAGTAAATTAAGCATAACGAACATATGGTTCAAGGTTTCACATTGGCACATTAAAATGAGACATTTATCATTTTATAGAAATAAACACGCATTAAAAGGATACAGTGTTCACGTGGAACCATTTCGATCAGCTTCACCTTATAACTCCAATAATTCCCTCGATTTGTTTGGCCATCGTCTTATTCCTCCAATAGTAATACTCGAGTATACCGAAACGGTGGTTCAAGGTTCCAACCTGACCGACCGATCCCAGTCATGGCTCGAGCAAGTTAGCAACCAAGGGCAGGGCCCAGTTTAGCTAAGAGCTTACAACATGCGCAAGTAATCAAATAAACCGGTAAATGGTAGAAATTCACGGTTAAACGGTAGCACTTTGTTATTTTAGTAGGTCGAGTGAGATAAAGTATACACTCACCTTAAAACAGTCAAAAATTACATAGGAGCAATTATAGGGAGTACTTAACACTTAAACACGCAAGAAATACGAAGTAAACATGTAGCAAAACTATTCAAGTCACACACACATGCAAGGAACACTCACAGTTACGTGCGATATGTCTCGATTCCTGGATAACATCCTTGATTGCCCTCGAGTCCTGAGGTAAGAACCAACAAGTTTATATGAAAGTGAAAAACAAAACTTTAGGGTTTTAGCACTTAAGAAGTGAAGAAACAAGAAGTTGGAATATAATTCTCATATGTATACTAAAGAATAAAGCGAGTCGTTATAACCTTGAATCAAGTCTTTTCAAATTCAAAGTTCAAAAGTAAGAAAGGAACCATGAGAAATCAAGTTCTAGGTCAAGAATTAAGCATAATAAAGAACATTAAGGTTTCTCATTTAAAGCCAAGGAAACATCAAGTACAAGGGAAACTTGTATCTTCTACGAAATCGAGTTTAAAATGAACCATCAATCTCAAAAAGAAGTTGAATGTTCTTAAAAGTTCGTTTCTGAAGAAATCAGAAAATTTCAGCTTTCCGCAACAAAACTTGGAATATCAGATCTTGTGTGACAGCCTCACCTTCCCCTAAGGCGAACCAAAGGGTTTGGTGGACCGCCTGCCCAACTCTCGCCAGGACTCGATCGTTCTCATCAAGTGAAATAAGATATAACCTCGAGACTAAGCGAAAAATAATTCCCAAACTTGAAACATATACTTACATTCATATCCATCTCAATAATCCACATAGTCATTAGAAACATAACGTATAAAGAACATTCACCTATTTAAGCAAAATAACGTGAAAAAGTTTCTTTCCGGATAATACCTTCAATCATCAAGGAACCCTAATAATAACCCAGAGAAAATATTACAGTTAAATGTTCATCTCAGTCCGTATCTTTGATGATGACAAAACAAATGGATGACACTAATATTTCCTAAAATAGATGTTTTCAGATTTGGAGCAAAACTAGCTAACAAATGTTGAAGTATGTGTCGGACGCACAAAAAGTCTGCATCGGCCATCCGACAACCTTCGAGTAACTTCGGACGCGTAAGAAACACATTCTCGGACGTCCGAAGAAAATGAGCCAAGCTCTCTAAACTCACTGATTTCGTTCGGATGAATAATACTTGAGTACCGGACGTCCGACAAACGGTGCGACACTTCGGACACAAAGTATTGAAGCACCGGACGTCCTAAACATTTGAAGAAAACTTCTTGAACTCACTACCTGCGATCAGACGCGAAAAACCTGCCTATTTGACGTCCGACACCACCAACGGCTAGTTGACTCTTCAACTGCCTTCTATCCTTTGACAGCATTTATTGGAGTACTTTTTGGTCCCTTATAATTAGAAAAGTCAACCACTTTAGAACTACTTTTGCACATTGAGACTATATCAGATCTTGAGTGATTCAAGTGTGAGAATACTCCAAAAAGAAGATTTGTACTCTTAGTTGTGTAATTTTCAATAAGCTTTTCAAGTGTGTTTCAATTTCTTCAATAGTGTAGCTTTGTGAGGGTTATCCGAGTGATTGTAAAACTTTCTTGCTTGATCAAGTGAGACATGAGGCAAGGAGGAAGTGATCCTTCCTTTGTACACAAGAGATTGGTTGTAAGTTGATCAACTTGAAGAAGCTTGCTATATAAAGTGATATTCAGACTCAAGTCGAGTTTGAAACTTGGTTTGCTATTCTATCTCTCTACTTACTGTCTTGCAATATAAACTGCTTATTTTTTCTACTCACAATCACTTCTGCTTATTCATTAATTGTTCCTTTGTGAGGTCCTTTAGAAAAAGAAGGCGAGCTTCTTGAAAAAGTGACTCACATCTTGGCTAGTTTTTAAACCACCTAATTCACCCTCCCTCTTAGGTTGTTTTCGATCCTTACAATTGGTATCAGAGCTTGGTCTCCTAGAGATTAAGTTCAATCGGCTTTGGAGTAAAAATGACAACCAACAATGCCATGTTCTTTGAGGGACAATCAGTCTCTAGACCTCCTATGTTCAATGGATCAAATTATGTGAGTTGGAAGGAAATGATGATTATTTTCTTACAATCTATTGATATTGACCTGTGGTTTATTGTCAATGAAGGTCCATATAATGCCTCTATTATTAATGAAGAGACAAACAGGCCAAGATCAAAAACAAAAAGTGAGCTGACTGCTGAAGATAGAACTCATCTCACTCTAAATGCCAAAGCGATGAATATACTATATAGTGGTTTAGATTCAAATGAATCTATTAGAGTCAAGGGCTGCAAATCTGCAAAAGAGATTTGGGATAAATTTAGAGAAATTCATGAAGGAAGTGAGAATGTGAGAAAACAGAAAAAGTCCATTCTGGTCACTAAGTATGAATCTTTTAAGATGGAACCTCATGAAAACATTGACAAGATGTATTGCAGATTCAATGATCTTATTAAGGATTTAGAAGTACTTGAGAAGGATTACTCTCTAGGTGAGAAAAACAGAAAAATTCTGAATGTCTTATCGAAGGATTGGGAAAGTAAAGTGACTGCCATTGAGGAAGCCAAAGATCTAAATACATTATCTATTGAATCTCTTATTAATTCACTGACTTCTTATGAGCTAACTGTGAGGACCCGTAATTTTCTTAATTTCTAGGTTTTAATTTCTTTTAATTATACGTTTTTTCCACATTTTCTTTATTCGAAAAATTGTGCAAATAAATTTTATGAGTAAATATAGCTTTTAAATGATTTTTCTAGTATCGGTTAGTTTTTGAGAAATTAAGAGCGTATATTGGACGTGGGACCCGCTAGTGCGGAAAGTTCTGTAAAATTCGGCCAACTAGGTTAAGTTTTGGATACTGGAATTAATTTACCAGGTGTTATGAGATATCTAGAGGTTGCCAAGTGGATTGTTGTAAGAGAGACACAAAAGTTAGGCATACATTTAATGAAGGTGACATGTGTCACCATATGATTAAATCTTGTTTTGACTTACTATTCAACCTTTTACCATTTACCATAATAACTTCAAAAATTGACCAAAATATCTTCATTTCTAAGCTTCATATGGCCGGCCACATTCAAGCAATAAGGGAAGAAAAGCTCTCCAATTTCTTTGCTCCAAGCTTGCTTAATCTTCACTTTTAACCGTTTAATTTTAGTTTTACTCCATAAAACCTCTTCACTTAGTGTTTGTGAGTTGTTTGGTGGAGTTGTTTGGGAAGCTAAGGTGACAAGTTGCTCTCCCTCTTGTTTTACTAAGGTGAGTAGTGGATGAACCCCTCTCCTCCCTTAATTGATGCTTAAATCATGATTAGTGGTGGTATGAGATGCAATATTATGGATTATTTCTTGATTTGTGGTTGAAGTGATGAAGTTTTATTATTTTTGGGGATTTTTCTGTTTTAATATAAGCATGATTGTGTGGTCATGTATGATGATTGGAAATGTTATGTAATGAAGCTAGAAGGTGGAAAAAGTGGACAATTGCAATCAATTTCTGTTTTGGAAGAAATTTCAGAAAATTAGGTTTTGTGAAGGAACATTCTGCCCGAATTTTTAGCTCCTAGTTAGAGGCCGAATTGGCCTTGGATTAAAACATGAAAGTTGTAGGGAATGACATTTTAGAGGTGCCTACAAAATTTCAGATCAATCGGAGTAGTGTAGAATGAGAAAATTCGGAATTACCCTTGCTGTCCTGGTTTTATCCGAATGTAAGAATTGCGCCTGTAATTGGTTGTTTTGCCTGGAATTGCTTCCGAATTGGTTGTTGAGGCCTTCTGATGAAATTTATTCCTGTTTCTTAGCTTTCAGTTGGTTTTGGAATTTCTGGATTTGGACTTGTACAGCCTGAGTTATGATGTTTCCGCTAGAATGCATTTTGGTGAATCTGTTTTACGTTGTTGATGTAGTATCTTGCATTTTTGACCTGTTTGTACTCAAAACTGGGTTGAGTGACCTTCTGTGATGTTGTAGCCCTGTCTTTCAGCTTCAAAATGGTGGGTCTTGTACCCTCATCCAATAATCGTAGTGAAATTGGTGCCATTACCGCAAAATGAGGTCAAAAACTGTTTTTTCAGGGCTAAAGCTAATTCCATTTCCGGATTTTTCTGGTTTCCTCTAATGCTTATATATGCTTATGGAACCCTATTGTGATCATGTTGGCATCGGTTTATGACTTGTAATCGAGTCTTCTTGTGCTTATTGGAATATTCTAGGGCTTGACTTTATTTCCGGTCATTTTCCTAGCTAACTTTTGTACTTGGATAACCTTGAGCCTATTGAACGGCTGTGGTGATGAATGTATATTGAGTATGACTTTGGGAGTTGATTGAGGAAAATAATGAAGCCGTGATGGCGGGAAAAGTAAGAAATTTAGGGGAAGTGCTGTCTAATTTTTCTAGGCCGATTGGTTCCTTTAAGTTTGAATTGGCTTGTGATAGAAATGAATGGCTTTTGGGTTGTTGAACCTAGGTCTTCATGTTACCTTTTTGTTCCCAAAAATCATGTTTTGTACCCTTGCATTAGTAATTATTTGGCGAGGCATACGACTAGTAGTCGAGCCTCACATGTGCATTTTGTTTACTCGATTCTGGATGTGAAACCTTCAATTGGTTTACTTTGATTATTTTAGGGTTTCTTGGCGATTAAAGCCAATCCGAAGTGAAAACTTTTGAGGTATCTGTACTTGAACCGGTGAGCGTACCACTCCCCTCCATTGCTGTTTAACTTGATTTCTGCTCTGCAATCTGTTTAATTTGTTTGAGACGAGGGTGTACTTTATCACACTCGTTCTCTTGTCTGTTCATATGCCAATTTTGGTGTCAATCTGAATCTGTATCTGTATCTGTATCTGATTCTGTATCTGTATCTGTTCGGACGTCGTTTGGAAACTTGTAACCAACGACCTTTCTGTGACCTATGAGCTCAAATCCTGTGGCTAAATTATTCGAGTCGGGCCGGCAAGGGCCTGGACGATTAGATAACGAACCACGGTAGTCTGTTTTGGGATCTTTGGGTATTGAGACCCTTGATTCCGGTATACTCGAGTATTACCATTTCTGTTTCTGTTGAGGTGAGCGGGCCCGGTAAAGGGGTGTTTGGTGGACGGAATTTGGTGTAAAGTGGGGTCTACGGACGTGTTGGTTCTATATACGTTGACGGAGAGTCAACCGGCTTGGATCAAGTACTGCGCTGGAAAGCTGGCTCCTGAGAGCCACCTGTATCCTTCCTATTTGAGTTCTTGTGTTTACCTGTCTTACTTTATAGCGAGCATGTGTATCTGGTTTGTATAACGTGAAATACCTGATTGTTCTGCTACATGTTTAGTACCTCATTGGGCGTAAGCTCACCCCCTCCTCGTTATCTTTGTTTTCCTTACAGGAACCTCTTTTGGAAATCATGATTTTGAGAAGCGAGTTGAGCAAGTTAGAAAATCTTTTGTTTTTTTTGTATAGCTCCTCGAGAAATGAGCAAACTCTAAATGTATTTCGTTTCACTGGTTCCATTTGAATTGTAAACCTAGCGACATGTATATATGAAAGCGTTTTCCCCATGTTTAATCTTGGCGGTCTTCAATCGTTCATTTCTTTTAGGTCCTATCTCGCGTAATATCGGATTTGTGTGATTCGACTCCGTAGTCCTGGCGAGAGTTGGGCAGGCGGTCCGCTGAACCCTTTGGTTCGCCTTAGGGTGAGGTGGGGCTGTCACACTAACACTCAAGTCCAAGGTACAGAAAGAAAAAAACACAATGATGAGAAAGAATATTGCTCTGAAGGCCTCACAAGATGAAGATGATACAGCCTCCCTGGATGGAGATGACATGGAAGGTGATGACAGTGATATTGCACTCATCACACGAGGCTTCAAAAGAATACTCAATAAGAGAAGATTCAGAAAAGGTGGACCTAGCAATTCCTTTCCGAATCAGTTCAACAACTTAAGAAACAAAGGAAAGTCAGAGTTCAACAAAAAGCAAACTGATAAGTGCTTTGAATGCGGCCAACCTGGACACTATGCAAATGAGTGTCCAATGAAGAAAAAGAAGGAGAGCAAGGTTGAACGAAAATCAAAGTTCAACAATTTTCAGATCACCTGGAATGACTGCAATTCAGAAGGTGAAGTCGAAGAAGAAGAGGAATCTGCCCAAGTGGCTTTCATGGCCATTGGTGATGAAGAGGTAACCACATGTAACTCTCAAACTGATAGTGATAGTGAATCCGATGATGATGTTAATTCATTTTTGGAAAAAATGCACAACAGTTTGAAAGAATCCTATGTTAGAAACAAGGAACTAAAACAGAAAATTAACTTTCTGATACAAGACAATGCAAGTCTTTTTCGACAAAACAAATGTCTGAGAAATGAAAATGAGAGCCTGAAAAGGATTGAAAATGATTTGCATGCTGAACTTGATAGAAAAACAAACCTCTATAACATGCTCAGAAATGAACAAAGCAACTTGAAAAGAAGAATGGATGATCTTAGTCATATGCTTCAACATAAGAAACAAAACTGGTTTCAAAGGAATGACGCAAAACCTCATTTTGGCACTCATCAGATAAGACTGAATCAAAATGCAAATGAGTTTGCTATCCATAGGAAAAGGCAAGTCAGATTTATTAAACCTGTTCATGTGAATAACTCTTTAACTGAATGTAGCTTCTGTTGTCAATTTGGCCACATAAAAAGCAATTATTATGTAAGGAAAAATATGAGAAATGGCATGAGATGCATGTGGATGGTCAGACATACTGCTAACTCTCAAGAACCCAAAAAGTAAAGGGTACCAAAAATTATCTTGTGGATCTCTGTGTAGGTGAACCTGGTGAACACTGTTAAAGAATCAAAGTGGTTCATAGATAGTGGATGCTCAAGACATATGACTGGTGATACATCACAATTCATCAAGCTCAAGCCAAAAGCAAGCGGAAAAGTGACTTTTGGAGATGACAACAAACCCAAAACTATTGGAATTGGTGATATTGGTAAGAATTATCAAACCTTTGTTCACAATGTTCTTTTAGTTGAAAATTTGAGCTACAACTTACTAAGTGTTAGTCAATTGTGAGATAGCAATCTGTTTGTGTTATTTAAAAAGCATGAATGCCTTATTCTTGACTCAAAGTTCAACACTGTTTTCAAAGGAAAAAGAGTAAATGACATTTATGTAGTTATCCTTGAAAAAGTTGATTCCTCTAGCCTTAGTTGTCTCAAAGAAGCAAATGAGGACCCCTGGCTGTGGCATAGAAGGCTCTGTCATTTCAATATGGATTTGTTAAAAGAAATTTCCAAAAAGGAACTTGTTAGAGGGCTTCCAAAAATCAAATTTGAAAAAGACTGAATCTGTGATGCTTGCCAATTTGAAAAACAAGTCAAGGTATCTTTTAAACCCAAGAAATGTGTTTCTACTTCAAAGCCTCTAGAACTTTTACATCTTGATCTATTTGGTTCTACTCAAACCACAAGACTAGGTGGCAAAAGATTTTGTCTTATTGTTGTTGATGATTATTCTAGATACACTTGGGTGATGTTCCTTGCACACAAAGATGATGCTTTCAAAAATTTTATTTCACTATTTGCAAAAGTTCAGAATCTGATTGGTTTAAAAATCATCAAAATAAGGAGTGACAATGGCTCAGAATTTCGTTTCTGTGGTTTTCCAGAATTTTGTGATAAAAATGGTATTACACATGAATTTTCTAATGCAAGAGTCTCCTAACAAAATGGGGTTGTTGAAAGAAAAAATATAACTCTCCAAGAGGCTGCTAGAACCATGCTTAGTGAATGTAATTTACCAAAGTATTTTTGGGCTGAAGCTGTAAACACAGCCTGCTATTCCATGAACAGAGTTCTTTTAAGACCAATTTTGAACAAAACTTCCTATGAGCTGATGTTTGATAAAATGCCTGTTGTTGGATATTTTAAAGTCTTTGGTTGTAGATGCTTCATTCTAAATATCAAGGAACACCTTGGAAAGTTTGATAAAAAATTTGATGAGGGAATCTTCTTAGGATATTGTAAGAATAAGAGAGGTTTTAGAGTCTATAATCGTAGGACTCTGGTTATAGAGGAAGCTATACACATTACTTTTGATGAATCTAATGGTGACATTTCCATGAGTTGTGGTGAAGATGATGATACAGGTGTTCAAGAAGAACTAAAAAAGCTAACAATCAGTGACCAAGGCATTACTTCACCAGAAAATGATTCAAAGGAGATGAAACTCAAGACAGTCCAACTAGAGAAAACAACGACAGAGACACTACCACTCCTGATGATCTTCCAAGAGCCTGGAAATTTGTCCAAAACCATCCTAAGGAACTCATCATTGGTGATCCATCCGAAAATGTCTGAACACGTTCCTCCTCTAGACAACTAATAGATAATTTTGCATTGGTCTCACATTTTGAGCCCAAAAATGTTGTTGATGCATTGAAAGATGAGAACTGGATTTCAGCTATGGAAGAGGAGTTAAATCAATTTGAAAGAAACAAGATTTGGACATTAGTTGCTAGACCACAAGATCATCCCATCATTGGCACCAAGTGGGTTTTTAGAAACAAAATGAATGACAAAGGTGAAGTAGTAAGGAATAAGGTCAGACTGGTAGCTAAGGGATACACTCAAGAAGAAGGAATAGATTTTGATGAATCATTTGCACCTGTAGCTAGGCTAGAATCAATTAGAATGTTTTTGGCCTTCGCATGCTTCAAGAACTTTAAATTATTTCAAATGAATGTTAAAAGTGCTTTCTTAAATGGATTTATTGATCAAGAAGTTTATATTGATCAACCTCCTGGTTTTGAAAATGAATTTTATCCAAATCATGTTTTTAAACTTTCAAAAGCCTTGTATGGATTGAAACAAGCTCCAAGAGCATGGTACGAACGTTTGAGTGGTTTCTTAATTGAAAATGCTTTTAAAAGAGGCATTGTGGATACTACTTTTT
This sequence comes from Coffea eugenioides, assembly GCF_003713205.1. Taxonomy (NCBI): domain Eukaryota; kingdom Viridiplantae; phylum Streptophyta; class Magnoliopsida; order Gentianales; family Rubiaceae; genus Coffea; species Coffea eugenioides. The sequence continues at coordinate 77,029 of NW_020861863.1, forward strand.
TCACTAAACAAAGTTCACGTGATCTTTTAATTGTGCAAATATATGTGGACGATATCATATTTGGGGCTACTAATGAGAGCTTGTGCAAGGATTTCTTGAATATCATGCAAAAAGAGTTTGAAATGAGCATGATGGGAGAATTAAATTTCTTCCTTGGACTCCAAGTGGTTCAAACCCGAGATAGAAGATTCATCAATCAAACCAAATACACCAAGGAGCTGCTAAAAAGATTTGGAATAGAGGATTCAAAGCAAGTTGGAACACCTATGTGCACATCTACCAAGCTTGACAAGGATGAAGTGTGACAGCCCCACCTCCCCCTAGGGCGAACCAGAGGGTTCGGCGGGCCATCTGCCCAGCTCTCGCCGGGACTCAGTCGTTTACTACAATCGTCAAATGAATTACAAGAATAAACCTCAAATATTACAATATAAATCTCCAATATACATCAAATTCTCCAAAAAATACATGTCATAAGCAAAGCGGAAACAATTCCCCAAACTATACAAGATATAGGCCATCCAGACACGTGAATAAGCACAACAAGTCCTTCCTTCGCTTTGAGCCCTGTGGAGGGGAATAAAATATTTTTGGGGTGAGCTAGAAACTCAGCGAGTAACCAGTAAAATCAGTAATCAAATCGGTTTAACAATAGTTCATTTCAATGATGTCATAAATCAAATGATAAATCCAGAAACAATTACAACATTTACAAAACATTAAATATGGAGTATCAATAATTCAAGAAACATTTACAATGGAAAGCGATAGTAACATTCATGAAAAGGATACGTTCGTTCTCCTGTCATTTCCCCTTATTCCTCCAATTATTTGAAAATTTCCTTTTGAGAAATAAAACCCTCGTGCCTTTGTTCGTTTATATATCCCCTTCCGGACGTTGACCGGACTCCACCCATCCGGACGTAGCCGGACTCCACCCATCCGGACGTAGCCGGACTACAAAGGTAATACTCGAGTATACCAAATTCACCCAGGGTCACCATATCGCCCGACCGAGTCCGCTTCTGGCTCGAGTCGATCGGTAACGAAGGGCAGTGGCCAGTTCAGCCGAAAGGCTTACATTCATGCGCAACTAGCATTTAATCATTAATCATTGAAAATTTCACATTTATTTAGGTCGAGTGCGATAAAGTACACACTCGCCCAGAAAACTCGTTTTAACAATCATTGAAAGCACTTAACACATTATCAATCCATAATAACAAGCCAATAAGTCAAGGAAATATAACAAACAAGGAACACTCTCATATAAGCACGTATGATATGCAAGAAAACAGTTCAAAAGTAACTTTGGAAATAGTTCAAAAGTAAATAATGCAAGAAACGTTTCACAAGTACTTTGGAAATAGTTTAGGGTCACTCACCTCCATGGCTCAGAAATCATCCATCATATAACATTGCCTTGCTCAAATCCAAGACTTAGATCACAAACCCAACGCAAACAAGTTCCTTCAAAGTTCGGACAGCACTTCCCCTGAATTTGCTAACTTTTCCAGCCATCATGGCTTCATTATTTCCTCATTCCAACCCAAAGGTACACACACAACAACAAGTTCATCCAATAGCCATTCAGCAAGCTCCAAGTAGTACTAGTACAAGTCAAGCTAGGGAAAAGTCCGGAAATGAAAGTTAAGCTCAAAACCAGAAAAACAGTTTTGGACGTCATTTTGCGGTAATGGTACCAAAGGCGCTATGATTGTCGGATGAAGGTGCAAGACCCACCGTTTCGAAGCTAAGAGATAGGGCTACAATATTTCAGAAGGTCACTCAACCCAGTTTCGAGTGTAACCAGGTGAAAAATGCAAGATACTATACCAGAATCACAAAAACAGATTCACAGAATGCATTCTAGCGGAAACATCATAAATCCGGCTATCCAAGTCCAAATCCAGAAATTCCAAAACCAGCTGAAAGCTAAGAAACAGAGCTACATTTCATCAGAAGACCTGAACAACCAATTCGGAAGCATTCCTGACCAAAACAACCAATTACAGAAGCAATTCTTACATTCGGGTAAAACCAGGACAGCAAGGGTAATTTTGACTTTTCACAAGCTACGCTACTCCGATTGACCTGAAATTTTGTATGCCCCTCTAAAATATCATTCCCTACAATGTTTATGTTTTAATCCAAGGCCAATTCGGCCTCTAACTATGAGCTACAAAAATGGGCAGAATGTAAGAACATGAAACCCTAACTTTCCAAGATTTCTTCCAAAACAGAAATTGTTTGCAATTAACCACTTTTTCCACCTCATAGAGTCCTTAAATATCATTTCCAATCATCATACATGACCACATAATCATATCCATATGAAAACAGAAAAATCCCCAATAATTATAAAACTTCACCAATTCGACCAAAATCAAGATATAATCCATAAAAGTGCATCTTATACCACCACTAAGCATGATTTAAGCATCATTAGAGAGAGGAGAGGGGTCCTTCACAACTCACCTTAGCAATACAAGAGATAGAGCAACTAGCCACCTTAGCTTTCCAAACAACTCCACAAAACACCTCAAGACCACTTAGCAAAGAGATTTTATGGAATAATTGGAAGATTAATCGGTTTAATTGAAGGATTGGGCAAGATTGGAGACTAGAAAATTGAGAGCTTTTCTTCCCTTTTTTGAGCAAGAGAATTCGGCCAAGAAGCTTGCAAAATGAAGAGATTTTTGGCCAATTTTAATTAAATGGTAAAGTTATGAATAGTAGTCAAACTCAAGACTAAATCTTATGGTGACACTTGTCACCTTTAGGTTTAAAACTTATCTTTTTGTCTCTCCAATACAAATATCTTAACACTTTGTAAAATAATATCACTTAATACAAATTTCCAACAAGGTTGTCAAAATTTATAATGCATTTACCGCCACTAGCGGGTCCCACGTCCAAAATACGCTCTTAATTTCTCAAAAAAACTAACGATACTAGAAAAATCATTTTTAACTATCTTTGCTAATAAACTTTATCTGTGGGGGAATTTTTCTAATAAAAGAAAATGTAGAAAAAGGCGGGCGATTCAAATAAAAATAAAACCCTAGAAAATTAGAAAATTTCCGGGGTCTCACTCTCTTCTCGGGAGGCTCACAAACTCCCCTCCTTAAAAGAATGTCGTCCTCGACATTCCATCTTGTATCAATCAAGTCGAGACATCCCGCAAGAATCACTAATATCGCAAACCAAACCCACAGTCCGGCATCCTAAACTTCAAGCCTAGGATACACTACAGAGATCTGAAGCCTAAGCTCTGATACCAACTGTGACTGCCCCACCTCCCCCTAGAGCGAACCAGAGGGTTCGGCGGGCCGTCTGCCCAACTCTCGCCGGGACTCAGTCGTTTACTACAATCGTCAAATGAATTACAAGAATAAACCTCAAATATTACAATATAAATCTCCAATATACATCAAATTCTCCAAAAATTACATGTCATAAGCGAAGCGGAAACAATTCCCCAAACTATACAAGATATAGGCCATCCAGACACGTGAATAAGCACAACAAGTCCTTCCTTCGCTTTGAGCCCTGTGGAGGGGAATAAAATATTTTTGGGGTGAGCTAGAAGCTCAGCGAGTAACCAGTAAAATCAGTAATCAAATCGGTTTAACAATAGTTCATTTCAATGATGTCATAAATCAAATGATAAATCCAGAAACAATTACAACATTTACAAAACATTAAATATGGAGTATCAATAATTCAAGAAACATTTACAATGGAAAGGGATAGTAACATTCATGAAAATGATACGTTCGTTCTCCTGTCATTTCCCCTTATTCCTCCAATTATTTGAAAATTTCCTTTTGAGAAATAAAACCCTCGTGCCTTTGTTCGTTTATATATCCCCTTCCGGACGTTGACCGGACTCCACCCATCCGGACGTAGCCGGACTCCACCTATCAGGACGTAGCCGGACTACAAAGGTAATACTCGAGTACACCAAATTCACCCAGGGTCACCATATCGCCCGACCGAGTCCGCTTCTGGCTCGAGTCGATCGGTAACGAAGGGCAGTGGCCAGTTCAGCCGAAAGGCTTACATTCATGCGCAACTAGCATTTAATCATTAATCATTGAAAATTTCACATTTATTTAGGTCGAGTGCGATAAAGTACACACTCGCCCAGAAAACTCGTTTTAACAATCATTGAAAGCACTTAACACATTATCAATCCATAATAACAAGCCAATAAGTCAAGGAAATATAACAAACAAGGAACACTCTCATATAAGCACGTATGATATGCAAGAAAACAGTTCAAAAGTAACTTTGGAAATAGTTCAAAAGTAAATAATGCAAGAAACGTTTCACAAGTACTTTGGAAATAGTTTAGGGTCACTCACCTCCATGGCTCAGAAATCATCCATCATATAACATTGCCTTGCTCAAATCCAAGCCTTAGATCACAAACCCAACGCAAACAAGTTCCTTCAAAGTTCGGACAACACTTCCCCTGAATTTGATAACTTTTCCAGCCATCATGGCTTCATTATTTCCTCATTCCAACCCAAAGGTACACACACAACAACAAGTTCATCCAATAGCCATTCAGCAAGCTCCAAGTAGTACTAGTACAAGTCAAGCTAGGGAAAAGTCCGGAAATGAAAGTTAAGCTCAAAACCAGAAAAACAGTTTTGGACGTCATTTTGCGGTAATGGTACCAAAGGCGCTATGATTGTCGGATGAAGGTTCAAGACCCACCGTTTCGAAGCTAAGAGACAGGGATACAATATTGTAGAAGGTCACTCAACCCATTTTCGAGTGTAACCAGGTCAAAAATGCAAGATACCATACCAGAATCACAAAAACAGATTCACAGAATGCATTCTAGCGGAAACATCATAAATCCGGCTATCCAAGTCCAAATCCAGAAATTCCAAAACCAGCTGAAAGCTAAGAAACAGAGCTACATTTCATCAGAAGACCTGAACAACCAATTCGGAAGCATTCCTGACCAAAACAACCAATTACAGAAGAAATTCTTACATTCGGGTAAAACCAGGACAGCAAGGGTAATTTCAACTTTTCACAAGCTACGCTGTTCCGATTGACCTGAAATTTTGTAGGCCTCTCTAAAATATCATTCCCTACAATGTTTATATTTTAACCCAAGGCTAATTCGGCCTCTAACTATGAGCTACCAAAACGGGCAGAATGTAAGAACATGAAACCCTAACTTTCCAAGATTTCTTCCAAAACAGAAATTGTTTGCAATTAACCACTTTTTCCACCTCATAGAGTCCTTAAATATCATTTCCAATCATCATACATGACCACATAATCATATCCATATGAAAACAAAAAAATCCCCAATAATTATAAAACTTCACCAATTCAATCAAAATCAAGATATAATCCATAAAAGTGCATCTTATACCACCACTAAGCATGATTTAAGCATCATTAGAGAGAGGAGAGGGGTCCTTCACAACTCACCTTAGCAATATAAGAGATAGAGCAACTAGCCACCTTAGCTTTCCAAACAACTCCACAAAACACCTCAAGACCACTTAGCAAAGAGATTTTATGGAATAATTGGAAGATTAATCGGTTTAATTGAAAGATTGGGCAAGATTGGAGACTAGAAAATTGAGAGCTTTTCTTCCCTTTTTTGAGCAAGAGAATTCGGCCAAGAAGCTTGCAAAATGAAGAGATTTTTGGCCAATTTTAATTAAATGGTAAAGTTATGAATAGTAGTCAAACTCAAGACTAAATCTTATGGTGACACTTGTCACCTTTAGGTTTAAAACTTATCTTTTTGTCTCTCCAATACAAATATCTTAAACACTTTGTAAAATAATATCACTTAATACAAAATTCCAACAAGTTGTCAAAAATATAATGCATTTACCGCACTAGCGGGTCCCACGTCCAAAATACGCTCTTAATTTCTCAAAAACTAACCGATACTAGAAAAATCATTTTAAAACTATCTTTGCTCATAAACTTTATCTGGGGAATTTTTCTAATAAAGAAAATGTAGAAAAGGCGGGCGATTAAATAAAATAAACCCCAGAAAATTAGAAAATTTCCGGGTTCTCACTCTCATTCTTTCGAGGCGTCACATGAAGAAGGTACAAAAGTTGATGAAAAGAAGTATAGAGGTATGATTGGTAGTTTGCTTTACTTAACTGCTAGTAAATCTGATATTATGTTTGTTGTGTGCCTATGTGCTCGTTTTCCATCTTGTCCAAAGGAATCATATTTGAATGCGGTAAAAAAGATTCTTAAATATCTAAAAGGAACCTTGAATTTTGGCCTTTGGTATCCTAAGTGTCATGAATTTCCTCTATGTGGATTCTCTGATGCTGACTTTGGTGGCTATAGGGTAGATAGAAAAAGTACAACAAGAATATGGAACTTTCTTGAAAATTGCTTAGTGTCTTGGTTTAGCAAAAAACAGAATGCTATTTCTCTGTCTACAACTGAGGCTGAATATGTTGTTGCTGGTGCTTGTTGTGCTCAACTGTTGTGGATGAAAAACACATTGAATGATTTTGGTTTGGTGTATGATTGTGTGCTTATGTATTATGATAACACTAGTGCCATCAATTTGACAAAAAATCCCATTCAGCATTCTAGGACTAAACGCATAGACATAAAGCATCATTTCATTCGTGATCTTGTCCACAAGGGTACAATTTGTGTTCAATATATTTGTTCTAAAGATCAAATTGCTGATATCCTCACAAAAGCCCTCCCACTAAATCAATTTGTGTATCTGAGAACAAAATTGGGCGTTTCAGAAAAAAGTTTCTGAGATTTTTTCTGGTCTTTCTCTATCGGACATCCAATGAGTTAGAACGGACGTCCGACAGTGTTCTTCATTCCTTTTCCAGAAAAATTTTGGTTCGGATGACTGTGTCGGATGCTACACTTCGTTCGGCCGTCCGACACTCAAAAATTGAATCTTATAAAGAACTTCTCAGCGTCATTCAGTCCATTCTTACAATTCATCTCGGACGCAACTCTTCACATTCTCTCTCAGTTCAAAATTCAAATTCGTCTATCTTTGGAACAAGTTCCAAGAAATTACTCTGACTGACAACTTCTCACACCTATTGTGTGTTTATTGCACTTCATATCTTCCCCCAACCGCCAACTACACTATAAATCCCAATTTCTACCCTAAACCCTAAATCACTAAAACTCACTCTATATGGACAATTTGTGCATCCATTGTAGTTCATACTGAACTCTTTCACCGTTTGGTACTTATTTGCACTACATCACACAACACAAACACCATTGCATTTCAATCATGGTGAGAATTAGAGGGGGATCCGTGAGTGTCAGACGCTCTTTCAAACTGCGTGACGAAGAGGATGAAGATGTTCAAGTTATTGAACCCTCCATCAAATAACCCAAGAAGAAAACTGGAAATCGTGGTGGAAAAACGAAACAATTTGCAAGAAAAAAACAGAATGTGCAGACCAGAGAGCCATCTGCTGAACCATCTATTGAGCAGATGGAGGAACAGTAATCTGAGGAGCATCCAGTGAGTGACAACGAAGAGGAACCAGCGCAGCCCACCAATGCAGATGTAACTGTAACGAAATCACCCAAGAAGGGAAAAAGGACTGCAAAAAGGAAGAGCATTGCTCAACCCAAGGAAAAGCAAACTATTGATCCTTCTGGGGATCAGCAGAATGTAGAAAAAACTGCTGAGGATCAGTAAAATGAGGAACCATCTACCAGGAAATCACCAAGGACAAGGTCTGGTGTCCAAAGTGCTGCACAATCTGTTCAGCGCAGTGGAAAAAGAAAGCGGCCTGAGCAGCCTGAGACTCAAACTGCTACTGAACCCACTTCTCTACCCAAGTTCATCGATGATGAAGCTAGAGATAGGTTCGAATGGATTTCGCTGAAGGGCTTCATCACCCAGAGGACCATCATCCCCTACGAATTCTGTAAGCTTGATCTTGAACCTGTTCTCAACCTGTTTGAATTCCAAAAATGGACCCATCTGTTAACCATTCCAAACATATACTATCCGGACATGCTCCATCAGTTTTTTGCTAATCTTAGGAAAGACAGATCACATTTGGATCTCATTTCTCGTGTCAACTCTAATAACATTGAACTGAATCCTGACATTGTTAACTCTGTTTTGGAAACCAAAATTGAAAATGATTTTAAAGGCAAAATTGCAAACTTCTTTTCATACGAGGAATTTTCCTCTGCATACCATCACTTTCATGTTGCAAAATTAATGACCTACTTTCAATCTCATTTTAATACTCTTGCTGAGGCTATGTGACAGCCCCACCTTCCCCTAAGGCGAACCAAAGGGTTCGGTGGGCCACCCGCCCAGCTCTCGCCAGGACTCAGTCGAGTTGTTAAAAGAAATCGAAAACGTTCAGGAAGGTAATAGCGCGCTCAAACGATTCAGAGTCGCCAAATGGCAAAATGAAAATCAACACCACAATGAATAGTGGTTGCCACATCACCACCCAGCCAGGAGCCCAACGAATACAGATATGGCCATATGACTCGGGAAAACATTTCCAATCCAAATAGTATACATGAACAGGGTAAATAGTTTTATACACATACGTTTGTAATTTACGGAACAAAAGAAGATAATTAGATCAAAATACATTTAGGGTTTTCCAACTATCGAGGAGCTTTACAAAACTATAATAAAACTAGCTTGACTCGTGCGTCAAAACATCTTAGCCCCAAAAGTGGTTCCCTGTAAGGAAAACAAAGATGACGGGAAGGGGTGAGCTTACGCTCAATGAGGTACCAAAATAATAGCAAATAAGAAACATGGAACTTCATATTCAATTAATCACATATGTGCATCAAATAAAGAAGTGAACAAACACCATAGACAGAAAGGATACGGGTGGCTCTCAGGAGCCAAATTCCCATTTGCTTCACCGAAACTTGATCGAAATAACGGTTGACACTCCGTCAACGTTACAGAAGTAACCAATACCGTAGACTCCACATTCTTCGATTCCTTCCACCTCACATACCCCCACCGGGCCCGAAATCCAATCAGATCAGAAATGGTAATACTCGAGTATACCGGAATCAAGGGTCTCAATACCCAAAGATCCCAAAACAGACTACCGTGGTTCGTTATCTAATCGACCAGGCCCTTGCCGGCCCGACTCGAGTAACTAGCCACAGGGGTTGAGCTCAGAGGTCACAGAAAGGTCGTTGGATACAAGCTTCCAAACGACGTCAGAATAGATACAGATACAGATACCAGATTTAGATACGCACTCAAAATTGGCATATGAACAGACAAGAGAACGAGTGTGATAAAGTACACTCTCGTCTCAAACAGAATAAACAGATAGTTCAGTCGTTCATATCACAGATTTCATGTACAAAAACCGAGTTAAACAATAACAAGTGAGGGGAGTGGTACACTCACCGGTGTCAGTACAGATACCTCAAAAGTTTTTGCCCAAAAGAGAGCTTTAATCACCAAGAAACCCTAAAATAATCAAGGCGAAACAATTATGGTTCCCACATTCATGAATCCAGTACACGAAATGCATAAAGTTGTCGTGTGCCTGATCAAATTAGCTACCAGTGCAAAGCAATAACAATGAAATTGGAGTAAAAGTATCAAAGACATGAACAACCCTAAAACCCTTCGCTCAAGTCACAAGTAAATCCAACTAGCCTTCAAGTAACATTTCGGCAGCATATCCCTTGTGTTTACCTATTTTCCAGCCAGTAATGGCTTCATTATTTCCTCAAATCAGTCCCAACATCTCGTACAAAAATAATCTCATTTCCAAAAGCCGTTCACTAGACTTAAAGTCATTCA
>NW_020861864.1:0-28560 GCF_003713205.1 Coffea eugenioides
GATTTGATTGAGTATAAAAGTTACTTTAAGTTTTCAATTCCAAGAAATAAAAGATACTATACATATGGGTAGATCCGCTACCTCTTTCATTTATTTGTTTGTTTGTTTGTTTTTGAATGGTAAACGGGCTCCAAAATTAAGCCAAGAAAGTTAAATAGTGAAAATTTTGAAAAGAACCAAATAGAAAATGCTAAACACATCTCTAACGACTATTTGGAATTTTGTTTTTTGAAACTACCAAGCAGGCAAGCACTGAAAACATTGACAATTTCCCCATTGGACCGAAGAAGCATATTCAGTATTTTCTTTTTCTTTCTCTTTAAATTAATTTTGTTCATTTTTTTTCTCCATTCCAACGAAATCATCTCACTCCATTAAATTTGTAGAACACAATTTTATGATTCTAATAATATCAATGTGCAGTGTTATAGGATTGAAAGAGTAAAATAATCACTGAAAAAAAAATATATGTGTGGGAGAGAATAAACAAATCAACAACTCACACTAGTAATGACTAGGGGGTTTGCCTGCACATAGCACAGGTGTTTTTGACTTGTGGGTTGGTTTTTGTGTATTATCTTGTAGATGTTGATGGCTATAAGTGTAATTGTATCAGTTGAAGTGCATCACAAAGTATGATTGTGTGAAAGGAATTGTAGAAAATTATAATTTTTAGCCATGAAAGCAGAAGTATGATTGCAATGAGCTTATTACAATGAGAAAAATTGCAATAAGTGTAGTTGCAGCAAAAAAACCAGCAAATTTCCAAAACTCACAATAAGGACACCAGCAAATTTCTCCATCATGGGTTGAAATGGAGGTCCAACAATTTTCCGAACTACTTTACGTCTCTTATAATCTTGCAGTTATTTTTCACAAAATTCTTCTTTTTGCTTAATGAATAAAGAATCATATCTCTGCCTTGATCTTTCATTGCGAAGTTGTTTTTTAGCAATAAATTTATCATTACATCCAACCATCCTAAATATCAGTGCAAATAAGGTCAAATTTGCATCTGCTATCATAACTGTTAGGTTCATGAGTAAAAAGATTACATCCCGCATTCGTCCGAAAGATGGAAAAAGAGTGATTAATATGTAAGTAAGGGTCCAAGACCTAATGGCTTAAGCTTTTGGGTCATAATTGAGTTCCTGACCTACATATTGGACTCTTCGGTGGACTCTCATGAGGTATTTCTCCCTATCAAATTGGTATCAGAGCTTCACATTGCAAGACTGGGCTATTCATGGACAAGTGGATTCTTCTCGGAGTTGGACAGGTGAAAATTGTCTTATTGGTGGTGGACCGAAGTACGAAGAGTTTGGTTAGTGTTGGACCAAGTGAGCCATGGGTCTGGCAGGGAGTCTGGTTGGTGTGAGATGGAGCCAAGGGTTGGCAGAGGTCCAAAAATCCAGATTGTATGTTGAAGAAGAGTGGGTCCATATTTGGGAGAAAATGTGACTTTAGGTGATAAGGTGGGTTTGCATTGAATATTAAAGTGGGCTCGAAGAAGGACTTGCAAAATTGGGTTTAATGTGGGGATTACTCATGAAGGGGGAGATTTGTTAGATTCATGAGTAAAAAGATTACGTCTCATATTGGTTCGAAAGATGGAGAAAGAGTGGTTAATATGTAAGTAAGGGTCAAAACCTAATGGTTTAAGCTTTTGGGATCAGAATTGGATTACTAATTTATATATTGGATTTTTCGATGGACTCTCTTGAGGCATTTCTCCCTATCAATAAAGCAACATCTTTGCCAAGTAGGCTAAACAAAGCATTAAATTAATAAAGCACAATAAGCAAAGATATCTACACAAACAGTCACATCATTGGGCCAAAAATCCTATACATAGAGTTAACAATATACAATTGGCATGCGCCATTTGTGGAGTGAAGATTCAGAGCTTGCCTTCACCAAAATCCCTACATGCAGACCACTTTTCCTCACTGCTCAGCCAACTACAAAAGTAAAATTGACAATTCACAAATATAGTTAGCAATTATTAAAAAATTCTCCATGCATATTAACACGTATCTAATCTAGTTCCTACACATAAAAACGGTGAAATTGCAGCATGAAGTGACTATACCTTTCTAAACGAAAGAGGCAAACAGACCACAAATGTTTGAGCCAAGATACTTTAATATGTATAGAATTTCCATTAGTTGTATTGAAATAGCCCAAAAGTGTTGCAATAACACTTGTATTGACTGCAAATGATGCTTCACTTGCTCCGATTACAGTATTCATCGATTATGGTAACTCAAAAGTATATTGCAATAATATTTGTATTGACTACAAATGATGCTTCACTTGTTGCGGTTATACTATTCATCAGTTACACAAGTGATTTTCCAAATACCCTCCATTAAAGCTCTCTCCAATAAAGCTTTATTACTCTTATGTCAAATTTAAGCCATTAAGTTCATTATTTAAAAGCTATGTGCCCACTTAAGAAGGCATTATAGGCAAACAACATTGGCAAAAGTACTACCATGTTGTATGTTAGGCTACACCATTTTCTCCCAACTTACCTCTAAGGAAAATACCTCTATAGAGAATAATGCTCATTTCCCAACCGTCTGTCACAAACAAAGCCAAAAGGGCAATATAGAGAGAGCACATGCACTATTATTAATCAACCAGCTTGTACTCTTTGCACAAAATCTGCCATGTAATTTTTCACTCCCTAAAATACCTCTCCACAAGACAGATGAAAAATTCCCAAGAGTCAGATGCAAACTGCTTTTATATATATATGTATAGGATATTTCAAACAATGGAAGAATTATACTACGATAATATCTTACTGAGTCTCTTGGCTCTACTAAGAAAATACTCTAACTAATATCTTATTCACAACCTACAACCAGATTCGTAGAATGAGAAAGAATTACATAAGCAATAAGCCACTAAATTACATGTTACTATATACGAGAACTGCTAACAAATTGAGAGTCCAATAAAATCACAAAATAAGTAGATGGAAACTTTTAAGCTTGGTTTATGTTTGCCAATGCAACAAGGTTCGCATAATTCATTCTCAGTTAGTTTCTTAATTACTGAAGTAACCAATAAGTTGCTTGACGAGATAAAGAAGTCACCATCCTTTTTTCATTTCCTCATCGATTTTTTGATTAACTAAAGGCCATCAGCATCACAAGCCATTGACGAAAACTAGTATCACAGCCTCATCTTAATACTGCACTGTTTGGATTCCCTATTTTTTGAAGAACAAGTTTTTCTAATATAATGTTACAGTAATATACAAACAAAAATAATTTCAAAAATATCACGTCCGTGCAATTTATCAAAATCAACTCAAAATAACAAAAAAAAAACCTTAAAAAATTTACACGGCATCGAATAATACCACCATCATCCCCCTCTCCTCTCCTCTCTTAGTCTTAATTGCTTTAGTATGGAAAGATTCTATGGAGTATCAAATAACAAATGAACATCATGGAAAGAAAGAAAAAGTAAAAATGCGAAGTGAGGAAGATGCATTTCCAAGGAAAGTAGCCACTAGGCATCCCAATACCAACCAAGTTGAATAAATTAACTGGAGAGGTTAATGCCGACATTTCAGACTCTAGGTCTCCTGTTGCCAGCCCCTTAATTCCGTTAGTTAAGTCCAACGTGCTGTTTGAGTTTTGCGAACTCTATGCTAAAATTACTTGAAATGCCTCACACAATTGGATGTTTAAATTATATCGTAAATAGTATTATAATAATTATTTCAAATAATCTCGTTTCCAAAAGTTTGTCTCTAAATGGGACCAGCCGATCTGTTGATTTCCCATTTACCTTTTCTTAATGTGACTGTCCTTCTCGAGTGGAACTTTCAGGTTACACCACTATTCCAACAACCATTCAAATATCTTACTTTACTATAAAGATAAGCAAAAGTCCAAAGTTGCTGTAGCTAACATGTAGCACTATGGGTGAATTTTGAGTTTTTTCTTTTGCTTTCTCTATGGACTTGACATTGCTTTATAAGGTTAACTAGAAAAGTAAAGTCCCTGCCTACGTTATAAGGTTAAAATATTTTTAATAGACTTTTCAAACTCTATATTTTAGAGAGATATAATTCAATTGGAGTATCATTTACATGATCATTTCAACTTATATTTGACAAATTAACTTAAGTTTTAATCGGATTACAACGTTATTATCATTATTATTATTTGAGTTTATATTTATTTTTATTTCAATATGAATTATCATTTAAAGTTATATTTGACAAATTAAGTTGAATTTGTTAAAAATCGTCAAATTGCATGGATTTTTTCAATATATTCTTTGACATTTTGTTATTTTGCAAATGTAACGAAAAAGATTATTTAAAACTAATTGTATCTTATTATAAAGAAAAAGATTATTACCATTACTTAATGTAGTGTGCATTTTTCTGTTTCAAATTTATTTTAATTTGTTCATATTAAAATATTTGGCAGCATTTGACTTTATGTTTATATATTTTTGTTATCAATTCTATTTTAATTCATTTATACCTTAATATGTGTTTTTTATACAATTAATTTTTTCCTTTCTTAATCAAACGAATGCATTAACGTCTAAATGACAAAAATATATGTATCTCTATTATATTTCATTAAAATGCTCTTTGTTGTTGTTTTCCAGGTAACCATTAGATTTGCATTTTTTTCTTATTTTCTATGTTGTTAAAATTTTAAATTATTCAATAAAGCTTATTTATTATAAGTTCTAATTTGGAGAGAAAAGTGTTTTTCCAAGCTTATTGCATTATTAGATTATTCAACAAGCCAGCTTATAGATTACCCTTACATACACTACCAACATTTATTATGCTTCATTTCCTTCCTGTTTTATTTCCTTCTCATTCTAACATAGCAGAGACAAAACTTTCTTCACTTTCTTGTTTTCTCACATTTGGTAATACAATTTTTCTTGCTTTTTACTTCAACAAATCTATACATTTATATCTTGTTGTAGTAACATATACTTTCTTTAGCATGTTTTGTGTTTTCCTTTTGTAGCATTACTTTCAGTACTCAAGATTTTTGCTTCGCCTATCACTTTACCCCAGGTTAGTCACTTTATTTATTTTATTTAGCACCAGTTAAACCTATATAAACCAACTGGAATTACCACCAAATATAATATACATTTTTCCTATCAATTTTATTTTATTTTTTTTATGCGCTGATCCTTGCTTTTTATTACAAGAATTTTTTACCTTTATTAACCAGCAATGCATCAAGATACTCTTTATAATATATTTACACATGACACTCAACTCATAAACAATCCCTCAAATTTTGTTACCCTTAAACACTTTAGGGTGGGCATTGGCTGTATGTAGCACAACCAAGCCTTACTAGTTTTAAGATTAAATGGCTCTAGCATTTGATCAAAAGGGTGAAAATGCCAAGCAACTTCCATTGCAAAAGCGTCCAAATTGAACCTGTACACACGGGTTCATTATTGGTATAATTATCATTAAATACATCCAAGAAGCGAAATAGCTTAGTCTAAAAAGACGTGTCTTTTTGTTTATTGATTTGCATTGTGAATTCCTTTGTCCCAATAAAATTTGCAAGCATAATTTCCTATGGTTTCTTTGTAATGCTATAAGCTTCACTACCTACTTGGATCCAGTTACTGCTACCATTTATGAGTTCCCATATTCTTTTCGATCAAAAAATATGATTCAATTCTTTCCACAACGAAGGCCCACCATTGACTAAATCAATAGCACTCCAAAGTCTTCTTTTCTCCACTGATTTTGGTTCCTAGATCTAGCTGCGGAAGCTGAATCATCCCTTCCTTTATCCCATTGCAAAAAGCATCCTGCATCCATATCGCCATCATCGACATCAGGTTATTTCATCCTACCAATCCCAAGCAAGAAAAAATGGCTGAAGCTGCTGTTAGCGCTACCATTAAGGTTCTGTTGGGGACGGTTATTTCCCTTGCCACTGACCGTACTAGTTTGGTTCTTGTGTTCGAAAAGGATTTGGAGAAATTAAGCCAATTTGCTACAATGATCCAGGACTTCTTGGATGATGCTGACGAAAAAATGCATAGGAAAGCGGTGCGGCGATGGCTGAATCAGCTTGAAGAAGAGGTTTTTAAAGTGGACAATGTGCTGGACGAGCTCAACTATGAAAAACTCCGTCGGGAGGTGAAGTACAGAAATCAACTCAAGAAGAAGGTATGCTTCTTCTTCTCGAACTTCAATACAATTGGTTTGCGTTTGAAATTGGCTTCGGAGATCAGGGAAATCAACACCAACCTTGAAAGGATTAATCGACAAGCCAATGACATGGGACTGGTCGTCAGGTGCCAAAATGACGCTGCACTCCCTGCTTCTGCTAGAGTCACAACAAGCCGACTAACTGACTCTACTGTTGTTCTAGATGTAGTGGGTAGAACAAAGGATGAATCAAAGATAATAGAAATGTTGTTAAGCCCGGCTGAAAGAGTTGTCTCTGTGATTCCCGTGACCGGCATGGGAGGAATAGGAAAAACAACTTTGGCCAAATCAGTCTACAATAATCCACAAATTGGTCGTCACTTTGGAAAAAACAAATTTTGGGTGTGTGTGGCTAGAAAAATCGAAATAATGGAGCTCTTCAAATTCATTTTAGTACAATTGACAGAAGAAGAAGTAAAAGTGGACGACAGGAATGTTATCGTTAAGAAAATTGGAGATAAGCTCGAGAGACAAAAATATTTCCTTGTCCTTGACGATGTGTGGAATCATGAACAAGGATTGTGGAATGAATTTTTTACCACTTTGGAGGGACTAAATCCAACCAAAGGAAGCTGGTGTCTTGTCACTACTCGTGACGAACGTGTGGCTGATGCTGTGTCTAAAATTCTGAAGATGAATCATCATCCTCATTGCTTAGAAAAGCTATCATATGATGAGTGTTGGTCTATCTTGAGAAAAATGGTACTGGCAGGGGAAGAAGTATCACAGGAATTGGAAGCAATAAAGATGCAAATTTTAAGAAAATGTAGTGGCCTACCTCTGGCAGCAAAGTTAATTGGAGGCTTGTTGCTTAGCAATGGAAAAGAGAATTGGCAATCTATCGTGGACGATAGTCTCTTGAATGAAGACCAAGGCCAAATCAATCAAATACTTAAGGTGAGCTTTGATCATTTATCACCTCCATCAGTTAAGAAATGTTTTGCATATTGCGCAATTTTTCCTCAGGACACTAAATTGAGAGAAGATGGACTAATTCAGCATTGGATTGCAGAAGGTTTTGTTCTAAAGAATAATGGAGTGATGGAGGAAACAGGAGGCGAGTATTTGAGGATTTTGTTGCAAAATTCCTTGCTGGAAAAAGTCGAAGAGTCGTGGAGAACGTACTATGAAATGCACGATCTTGTGCATGATTTTGCAAAATCAATTCTCAATCCAAAAAGCAGCAATCAGGATCGCTACCTTGCATTGAACTCTTCTGAAGGTTTGGCAGAAAATACCACAAGGACAATACCAACATCAATTCGCACGTTATTTCTCCATCTAGAAGGTGGCATATCTGCTGACATGCTTTTAAGATTCAAGTACTTGCATGTTCTCAGATTGTCTGGCGATGATGTCGAGTTTCTACCAAGCTCCATTGGCAAACTACTACATTTGCGGTTGCTCGACATTTCATCTTCTAGAATCAAAAGTTTGCCAGATTCTCTTTGCAAGCTATATAATTTGCAGACACTAACGATGAGCGATGGTGCACTTAAAGGTGGTTTTCCAAAACGGATGAGCGATTTGATTAGCTTGAGACATCTAAAATACTATCATTATCATATAGAATTTAAAATGCCGATGCAGATGGGACGATTGACTTGTCTTCAAACTCTAGAGTTCTTTAATGTAAGCCAAGAGAAGGATTGTGGTGTCGAACAGCTTGGGGCCTTGAAATATCTTAAAGGATCGTTGCATTTAAGAAATCTTGGACTAGTAAAGGGCAAAGAAGCAGCTAAACAAGCAAAATTGTTTGAAAAGCCAAATCTATCGTGTTTGGTGTTTGAATGGGAGAGTAGGGATCGGGAAAGTGATAACCGTGATGAGGATGTGTTGGAAGGTCTCCAACCTCACCCAAATTTGGAAAAGCTGAAAATTGATTCTTGTATGGGTAATAAATTTCCGCAATGGTTTATCAATTTGTCAAAATTGGTGGAGTTGCGAATACAATTTTGTAGGAGATCCAGTGAACTCCCCGCATTAGGACAACTACCATCCCTCAAACGTCTCTATTTGATAAGCTTGGACAACATCCTATCTGTTGGAGATGAATTCTACGGTATTACTACTAATGAGGAGGAGGGCAGATCACGAGAATCAGGCAGCAGCACTAGAAGACGAAAATTCTTTCCTGTCCTTGAAGAACTCCGTGTAGCAGATATGTGGAATTTGGTAGAGTGGAAGGATGCAGACCAAGTGAGGTCAACAACAGGTGAAGGAGAAGTAGATGCCTTTCCCATGCTGAGGGATTTGATGCTCGTGGGATGCTACAATCTTAGGGAGCTGCCAGAAGATGTGTTTGGATCGAGATTGCAGCGGCTGACCATCTCAATTTGCCCAAGACTAATTTGTCTAGGAGTAAATAGACAGAAATGCCCCCTACCATGTCTTAAGTGGTTGAGTATTCAACATTGCTATGGGTTGACCACTATACCCGACAAAATGTTCGAGTCATGCCCGTCTTTGCGGTACCTATGGGTGGCGGACTGCCCGAATCTGGTGTCATTTTCGCTTAATTTGCAGGAGACGCCTTCTCTCGAGGAATTCATCTTAAGAGCATGTCCCAAATTGATCCCTCGTAGGTTCAAAGGATTTGCTTTTGCGACCAGCTTAAGAGGATTGAGCATCAACAGTCCCTTCTCCTCAGATAACTCCTCAATCGATGATTTTGATTGGTCTGGTTTAAGACATGCATCAACACTCCGTGAGCTTCGCTTAGAAGGGCTGCCTCACCCGGAGTCCCTGCCACACCAACTTCAATACTTGACTACCCTCACTTCACTAAGTCTGGACAACTTTGGAGGTTTAGAAGCGCTACCAGATTGGATTGGAGACCTTGTGTCCCTTGAAACCCTAAAGCTATGGTTTTGCAAAAAGCTTCAATCTTTACCATCCGAGGCCACCATGAGACGCCTCACCAAGTTAACAAGTGTTGAAGTTTATCGGTGTCCTCTATTAAGACAACGATACACTCCCCAAAGAGGCATCTACTTGGCGGAGGAGATTTCAAGTGATCCTGTGAGATTTTCCAATCTAAAGTTCACACTCATATATATATATATATATATATATATATATATATGTGTGTGTGTGTGTATGTATGTATGTATGTATATAAATTTTTTTGTATCTGCATCTCATTGACATATATTTGCTCTTCAGTCTCTTATTCTCTGCCTCTTCTATGAAATTTCACTAGTTCCATATGGCCATCCTATGTAATTCTCTTCTTTTGGGCAGACATTGGTTTCTCTTCAAAGATTAGTTTTAACAAAGCCTGGTTTTGAACAAATTGGAAGAGACCAAAATTCTGGATTTCCTCTGCCTCTCTGAACCACTGAAAGATTTTGAACATCTTAAAAACTCCTTACACTTCAACTTGTTACATTCTATTTGGAAATTATTAGCTATGGTGCATACACAATTAGCCTCTTTGTTTGAATGTGTTGGAAAATGCTTCATTTGATGTGCAATGCTAGACGTACATGGACGCATTCTTCATTTTTCTGTCACTGATATTGCTGGTCTGAATGGACAACATTAAAGCTAATCAAGAAACATTTGCAAAGAAAATTCAAGATACAATTTGCTGTTCAAGTTACAATAATTTTGGATAGTTGTTTGTCATGTTTCACAAGTTTGAGAAGTTTATACATCACAATTACCATGCAGGCAAGCAGTGAGAGTGAAGAAGAAGAAATCGATGACAATGAACTAGCAGGCAGAGAGGGTGAACAAAAAAGCATTGATAGTGCTGAAACATCAGCTTCATGGTGTTCCCCATCGTTGTTGAAGAAGAAGAAGAGCTCAAGAGGTATGTTGTGCAGAAATGTGATAATGCAGCATTTCTCTCCCCAAGAACTCTTTTCTTACCTCCATCCAATTTAGTAAAAGTACAAGGAATTGGTGCAAGTTTGCATTCTAGTATGCTTGAGTCATGTAATTGGCCTAAAAACAGGGCATTTTCCTGTACTTTTATCTGTTTGTGAACTTTTACCCTATTCCTACAGCTTATCTTTTGCTTTTTAAGATTTTTATAGTTACTTGGTGTTAAACATGTCTTTTGATTGTGAAAGAATCTGGTCTTTTCCCATTTTCTTGCACTAGTTACTAGACCATAACTTTTCTTTGCTTTCATTGTTTATTATAATTGGAGGCATACTGAAATATACCATTGTGATGCTTTCCAGAGTCTTAGGAGGCATAGCTTAAGTTATTGGAGAAAGGACAGCATCGTTTGTTGTTGCATTTCTTACTAGAATACCAAGGGACAGAAGTTATTTTCATTGACCAGACAGGGTTTGAAGATGATTTCATTGACCAGACAGGGTTTGAAGATGAAGGCAATTATCAATGATGTTTATTAAGCTCATTAGATATCATTAGCTATGATGGAGGCTTCATAAATAGTTGGTTCTCCCCAAGTTTCTCAAACATAAGTTTTTCATCTTCTCCTACTCAGACTGCAGAAAGGAAGGTAACAATTTAGCTTGTTCATCTCCAGGGCAGTTTTGATAGTTTTTTAATCTGCATTCTTGATATGTATTTAGTAAATCAATTACCAAATTTTTTTTTCCCTTTGGTGTAGCATGCTGATTGCTGAACTGAAAATGGCTAGTAGCAGGCCTGCTAAGTGTGATATGGAGGACGAAGAAATTAGGGGGAGGGGGAGGGGGGGGGAAGCATGGAAGCTGACACTGGAGAGCTATCAACATACAAGGCTTATTTCAATCAAACTGGAGTTGGTCTATTGGTTCAGAAGGGATTTCTGGGAAAGAGTTGGATGCATTAGAATGATGTGATAAGTACATCCTGATAGTACGCTTCTTCATCTTTATTTGGGAGTAAAAGTGCATCTGGTGACCAAATTTATGACATTTTCATCCTTTTTTTAAAAAAAAAATTAATCATTCAATAGAGAGATCATAGGACTCTTGTTACTTTTCCTCTTCCTGTAATCATTTTTCGTTATCTCTTTCGCCTCTTTTAGCTGCTTCCCTTTCTCTGTCTACAATAATATGCATTCTGCTATCTTGCCCCACACACTATCAAATGGGGAAACTTTCTTGTCTGAGAGATGGAAACATACAAAAGCGGAGATTTGGATGGGACGTCGGACCTAGCAAAGTATCCTCTGCATTCTAATCTCATTTTTCCACTTAGAAACTTGTCTGGTTTTGATTTGGGAAGCAGCAAACTTCATTTTAGATTTGTCATTAAGCTCTGTTGTTATTTCTCGTGTGACCATGTGGCAGCACACTGATATGTATTGCATATATTGTTCTCATCAGCAAATTACAATTTTTTGTCTTTGTTCTTGCTTTTACTTGGTATGTGGATGGATTGATATCTGGAGGTTTTAAAGAATAGTAATGAAAGATTGCATGAGTCATTTCTTTTCTTTTTCTAGATATTGAAAAAGCAAAGCTACATTTGACACAACTTGTCTCCAGGATTTTGAGGCTGACAATTACTTATATGCTACCTTTTGCAGACCGTCCAAGGTTCCAGAGGGAGTATGTTGAGCACAATAACAAGCTGTTGTACTACATCCTTGATATGTCCTGTTCCTGGCACCATCAAGATTGAAGATTTGGAGAATCAACAGCAAGGCCTTGTCAGTGAATTTGAAAGTTTGGATATATTGCTTCAGTTGATGCAGCAAAAGCCAACTGATTTCATGGCAGAAACATGATTTCTCACTTTTGCGATTTTTTCCCCTCGTTTGAATAATGTACATGACAGGGTGTCGAGCCTGTGCAATAATAAATACCTGCTCAAATAAAATACAAATTCTGTATATAGCGGTAAGCAGGGTCGAATCCACAGGGATTGGGGATAATTTAATTTCTTCTCAAGTTCCAGATATGGGGGTTTTTGAAAATGAGAGTAACTAAATTATTTGGAATAAATTAAAATAAAATAAAATAACTACAACTCAAATAACTAATTATCACAATAAAAATAATAATGGACGAACTCTAGCCAAGAGACAACTTCGGAGATGGTTCACTTAATTCGATCACAGATGCAAGGATTATTCCAGTTACTATCTGATAAATTAGTTATAGTTGTCATACACGCGATAAACAACCAACTCTTCCTCAATTTGTCGATAGCCAAGGTACGACCGTTGACTATTTCTCTAATCAGGAAACAACCCTAGGTACGACCATAGAAGTTCAATTCCCTAATTGCATGAATAATTAGAAGAGCCTAATTCTAACCAATCAACACGCTACGAGGGTCTCTTTAAGTTAGCATGTCTATCTCCCTGACACAAACCCAATCATGCCAGTTGCCACCAGTTTAGAATAATTAAACAATTACGGATTTAACTACCCTAATTGGCTTCAGGTTATTGAATTAATCTAGAATCCGGGCCCTGGATAATCGAATAATAAAACAACCATATGAACATAAAGCAGAAGATAGACGAATACCAGAAAATAATAGGAAATAAATAAAAACTAATTCGATCTCACAAATTTAGTAGAACCAAGTCCTCCGTTGTTCCTCGACTAGATGAGAAACTTAGCCACGCCTCATGAGAAAATCTCCACGTAATTTAATTGAGGTCCAGGCCATCAAAGGAAAGAATAAAAAACTAAACTATGCTAAAAGCTAAGCTAAAACTATTGATAAGAAAAACCTCCTGCACGTTTCTCCCTTTTTAAAGCCAAAAGAAAGTCTAATGCTATCTCTAGTGGTCCCCACTGAATTGAGAGTCCAAGGGCCAAAGAATTGGAGCTTTGCCAAAGTCCTTGTTTTTAGTTTTCCTCTTTACCCGTAAGACTCCTAGTACAAGTCCACCCTTTTCAGCATAAAGATAGGAAATCCCTTTTTGTAGCATCCTGTGGAGCCCGGCTTGTATTTCCTTTTAGAACTTCCCATGTGTGGAGTGTTTTTCTCAATAAAGTCTCCTTTTTTAGCACTTGTTTGC
Organism: Coffea eugenioides; assembly: GCF_003713205.1. Lineage (NCBI taxonomy): Eukaryota > Viridiplantae > Streptophyta > Magnoliopsida > Gentianales > Rubiaceae > Coffea > Coffea eugenioides. Next base: position 13,191 of record NW_020861864.1, read on the forward strand.
TCCACTTCCTGTAATTAGGGCCAAATACCAAATATAAGTACATTTCAACAATTAAAACAATATTTGGCAAGGACAAAGAGGGAAATTAATCATAAAATTAACAACAAATTATGCCCTATCAATTCCCCCCACACCTAAATCATGCTTGCCCTCAAGCATAAGAACAGCAATTGAACACCAAAAATTCGACAATGGCTATTGCTCTAACTATCATATTGCCAAGATGCCCGGAAAAACATATATCAAGCATCACAGTTAAGATCCAAGAAAGACCACTCCGGTTAGCTTCCCAACCACCAACTCCTCCAATTTAAAGCAAACTAATCTAAGAAAAAGGAATGGTTGCTCACATTTATCAGCAAATGGTCCAACTATTAACCAAAATCTCGACATTAAGATCACAAACCGGCAAGCTGACTTATTCACATACTAACACAATCTTTACTTTTTTCCTTTTTTTTTATTTTTTATTTTTTATTTTTTGGAGTAACAAAAGACTTAGTCTATAGCCCTTAGAGCCTTTTGACGCGAACTCCAACATTTGACAGATGGAGGAGCCCGGTTACTCAGCTCCAATCGCTACAGGACCACGCACTCATAGCAACTACTACCTTTTGACGCGAGAATCGACACTTTAGGTGAAGATCCCCGGTTAATCAGTAGTAACCACTAGTGGAGTACAGTCAACTCTTATTTATGATAACATACCACAATAACTAGAAAATATCACAAAAATAACAGCAGCCAGCCTCAAATTTCCAAACATGGAGAACTAAAATTAATAATTGGACCAATTCACATGAAAAATGCCAACAATCATTCCCTATGCCTAGAAAAGTTAACCAAAAATTGGAAAAGTTAAGCAATTATTGCTATTCACCAAAGAGATATTCCTGAATTCAACCACATTAACATAATGCCCTTTTATTAATAAAACTTGGCAATGGTAGAATTAGAGGCAACAATCTAGCATCAAAACTTGGTAGTCATAGAAGAGCTGACCACTAAAAAGAAAGAAGAAGACATAAACGAAAAATAGAACAAATAACAAAATAAAACAAAGGAAAAACACCTAAAGATCGAAAACTGGAAATACTAGCACCCAAACTGACCTCCCCCCCACACCTAATTCACACATTGCCCTCAATGTGATAATGTAAGAGCAGAAGGAAGGAGAGGGGCAACGGTACTTCCCTGAAGTCATCAAAATAGGGGCGGTTCAGGTGGAAATTGTGGATCAACTCACAACTGGAGCTGGTGCCATTCGTGGCTTCACCATGGACTCTCGATATCACTCTAAGCAACAAGAGACTACAATTGCCAACAAATAATGGAAGCCAGAAATTCAAAGCAATAACAATTTTAAAGCCAACCCAATGAGCAAAGTGCACAATTCAATCACCAAGAGGACATACAAATACCCCAACACTTATAGCACTGGCAATCAATAAGCACCTGTGGTCCCAAACTAGTCAAATGCAGAATCAATGGACCCCAAAATCGCAGCAAAGTGGTCTAAACAAGTGAATTAGAGGCAACCAACTTCCACAAGGAAATGCAAACGGCACATGCATATCCCAATTCAACAAATAAACGCAGGAAAGTAGCCACAATACTAGAGCACAACTCCCAATAATGCAACAGAACAGCAACTCGAACGAACTAGGAACTGTGCTAGTGTCCTAGTAAATCAACAATTTTCAGCAATTAGACACAATCGGACCCAATATCGGAACAACTGTCTCCAATTGGACAGTCAATTACCCACTTCAACCTGCTAAAATTAGCAATTGACCACTGGTTAGAAGTCTAGAAACAGTTCAGGCACCAAAACTCAAGAATCGAATAGGTAGTCCGGCACAGAGGATTAAGAAATGGAAAGCAACACTGCAACCAGTACCACTGGTGCACAGACAGGAAAGAATTAAATTCAACGGCAGCAACTCAACCACAAGAGCTTAAACTTTAAAATAAGCAAGTATCTTCAAATAGCAGCAATACCGATAGGCAAAAGGCCTCAACCAGTACCACTGGTGAGTCACAGGCAAAAAGTAATCAAACGGCCAACAATTCACTAAAAAGCAGAAAATATCCCAACTATGGCAGCAATTAAACTCAATTCAGCCCAAAGTGAACCCCAGAAAATACCCAAATTACTTACTGGTTTCAGCCACCACAAAACCCACGAAAAAAAATGTGCAAAATCCTAGGAATTGATGAACCAGAAAAACACTAATCGAAGAGGAAATTACAATACCTCCACCTGTCAATTTGGACAGGTGGGAATGGCTCGAGTAGCGGAGCAGCAACAGTGAAGAGGTTGGGGTAGAATGGCTCGAGCTGGTCTGGTTGTGGGCGAAGCTGGAGCGCCTGGTGAAGTACGAGGTTGACCGTTGGTGAGGGAGAGGCGGCGGCGGACTGGTCAGCGCAGGGGGAGATGGGCGGCGCTCTGTCGGGCTCGCGGCAGCTCCTGGCCGCGAAGTGAAGCTGCCCGTGGTGGAGGTAGAAGCTGCGAGGAGCTGGTGGCGTGCGAGGTCAGTTCAGCGGCGGTCGTGAGGTGATAGTGGTTCGCGCAGGTGAAACTCGAGCAAGGAAGCTCCTGGCGGCGGGTCTTGGCCGCGCGGTTGGGCGAACGCGCGAGGAGAGGGAGATGGTGGGGCTCGCGGCGCGCGGCTGGAGGCAGCGGTCGCGACAGCCGGGCGAGCTGGTGGTGGCGTGCTCAAGTGGAGGGCTGAAGGGCTGGTGGCGATGGTGGCTTGGAGGCACGGCGGACAGCAGTGGCGGCGTGCGGCCAGGTGGGGCTCGGCGGCGGACCAAGCAGAGGAAAGGAAAGAAGAAAAGAAAGAAAAGAAGGAAGAAGAAAGAAAGAAAAGAGTAGGTTTTCGTGTCCTTTTTTTTATTATTATTTTTTTATATTTTATATATATATATATATTTTTTTTTTTTTACAAAGAAACCCAGTGTTAGGCGTGGGCACGCCTAACCGCCCTCTAGTCTTTTCCGTCCGTTGAAAATTCTCCATCCGTTAGCGTGACCACCTAGCGAGGGCACGCTCAACTGCTATAGAGTCCTCAGATCCTGAACGAAAATTTCTTCCCCTCAGGCGTGACCACCTGGCGAGGGCACGCTTAATTGCCAATTTCCTGTCACCAAACATCACACTATTAATTGACACTAACACTAACTAAAACTAAAAAAAACGTTCAAAAACTAAAACAAATAGCCTTGGGTTGCCTCCCAAGCAGCGCCTTTCTTTAATGTCTTTGGCTAGACATTGTCATCTTTGCTCAGGGAGGATAAAATCTTGTGGCTCGTTTCAATGCTTCATCCTTTATATAGTCCTGATAACCCTCGTAAATAGAGTAATTCTTGAACACACGAGCTACGATTTTCCTTGGACTAGTAGATGGGGCCAAACAACCAAGTAATGACCTCAAGTCTTCATTCACTCCTCCATCACAAGCACTTACTGGTTTGAGATATTTTGCCATCGTGACTCTTAACTTGTTCCTGTCAAGAAACTCAAAATTTTCTGGTATAATAAAATCAATCTCACTAACAGGAATTAAAGAATAAGAGTCAGGAAAATATTGATCAAGGAATGGAGGAGATGTCACCGCATTTGGAGATTGTTCACTGGATTCATTCACTTGAACCATTTGATGTTGGGGTCTCAATTCTTGCGCTTCAACTTTCTTTTCAATTGCATCTTTAGATTCTTCTTCTTGAGACCCTTGCAGTACCATGTCATTTGTCAGAATAATTGCACTCTCATCTTCCTCATGGTCGATAATAGTCGGTGAGGGCAATTCTTCATAAACTGGAGAAATCAATTTGCTCATTTTAGATGCCCATTCACGCCTTCCTTCTTTCATCTCTTCACTCATCTTTTGTGTCTCCTGTTGAAGTTGATGTACCTCCTGTTGAATTTGATATGTGTTAGTAGCTATTAATTCAACCATTTCTTCAAGAGACATACCTGACATGGATGACGGTTCTTGAGACTCTAGCTGTTGAAAATCTAGTGGCCCTGTTGTATAATTATAACTGGAGTTATCCCACCATCCTTGATCATACCCGTTTGGATTAGGGTTATACCACGTTTGAGACCATGGTGAAAAATCTCCATAATTATTGAGTGGGACACTCAGATTATCTTGATATTCGGGGCACATACCGGTCGAATGATCCCTGGCATAACAAATTTTACAGGTTGCAGCAGCCATTCTTTCTCTAATAGAGTTTACTGCCTCTGAATATGCAAACTTAGCAAAAAAACTAGTCTCATCGCCTTCCCCGGAAACAAAATCCAGTCTATCACCAAAATACGGAGTGTTAGAAGCCATAAACTATATAAAAAAAATAAGAGAAAAATAAATAAAAAATAAAAAAATAAAAACAAGATGAACTCAAAAAGAAACAAATTAATCTGGCACCAGTCCCCGGCAACGGCGCCAAAAATTGACAGGCGTCAAACCTGTGCAATAATAAATACCTGCTCAAATAAAATACAAATTCTGTATATAGCGGTAAGCAGGGTCGAATCCACAGGGACTGGGGATAATTTAATTTCTTCTCAAGTTCCAGATATGGGGGGTTTTTGAAAATGAGAGTAACTAAATTATTTGGAATAAATTAAAATAAAATAAAATAACTACAACTCAAATAACTAATTATCACAATAAAAATAATAATGGACGAACTCTAGCCAAGAGACAACTTCGGAGATGGTTCACTTAATTCGATCACAGATGCAAGGATTATTCCAGTTACTATCTGATAAATTAGTTATAGTTGTCATACACGCGATAAACAACCAACTCTTCCTCAATTTGTCGATAGCCAAGGTACGACCGTTGACTATTTCTCTAATCAGGAAACAACCCTAGGTACGACCATAGAAGTTCAATTCCCTAATTACATGAATAATTAGAAGAGCCTAATTCTAACCAATCAACACGCTACGAGGGTCTCTTTAAGTTAGCATGTCTATCTCCCTGACACAAACCCAATCATGCCAGTTGCCACCAGTTTAGAATAATTAAACAATTACGAATTTAACTACCCTAATTGGCTTCAGGTTATTGAATTAATCTAGAATCCGGGCCCTGGATAATCGAATAATAAAACAACCATATGAACATAAAGTAGAAGATAGACGAATACTAGAAAATAATAGGAAATAAATAAAAACTAATTCGATCTCACAAATTTAGTAGAACCAAGTCCTCCGTTGTTCCTCGACTAGATGGGAAACTTAGCCACGCCTCATGAGAAAATCTACACGTAATTTAATTGAGGTCCAGGCCATCAAAGGAAAGAATAAAACTAAACTATGCTAAAAGCTAAGCTAAAACTATTGATAAGAAAACCTCCTGCACGTTTCTCCCTTTTTAAAGCCAAAAGAAAGTCTAATGCTATCTCTAGTGGTCCCCACTGAATTGAGAGTCCAAGGGCCAAAGAATTGGAGCTTTGCCAAAGTCCTTGTTTTTAGTTTTCTCTTTACCCGTAAGACTCCTAGTACAAGTCCACCCTTTTCAGCATAAAGATAGGAAATCCCTTTTTGTAGCATCTTGTGGAGCCCGGCTTGTATTTCCTTTTAGAACTTCCCATGTGTGGAGTGTTTTTCTCAATAAAGTCTCTTTTTTAGCACTTGTTTGCTCCACTTCCTGTAATTAGGGCCAAATACCAAATATAAGTACATTTCAACAATTAAAACAATATTTGGCAAAGACAAAGAGGGAAATTAATCATAAAATTAACAACAAATTATGCCCTATCAGTACATTCTTGGGAACACTTGACCAATTAGGAATGCGTTAGGCTGATTGGTGAGAAAGCTGTTTTTTTTTGGGTGGGGTAAAAAATTCTTGTCTGTGAGCCAATAAACATTAGGCAAGATTTATCAAAGATGCTTTGCACTGCATCTGTCTCTGTTTCTAGTAAATTATTTGTTTGACCCACTGGAAGCAGGGTGTCATTACTATAATAGCATGGGACGATTGAACAATGAATGACAAACAAGTCTATAACAACCTGTATATATTGAACGAGTCAAAGAACAAAGAAAAATAGAATTTTGAAAGAGTTAATAGAACTATTGTGACGGTACAAACAGTTCTTTTTAAATTGTAAATAGAATTATACAAAATAGAGTATAAGCAGGAAATGAGAAAGATTCCTAATAAAATTTTGTAAAACAGAGTAGAAGCAAGAAATGGAAAAGATTCCTAATGTAGCAAAGAGTAACAATAAAATAAAAGAATGTCCTTTGATCTTATCCTGGAGACAAATTGTATGAATCTGTGCTTATAACTAGTTGATGTGGTGGAAAATTGCTCTTTTACGGCATAAAAAGTCTTCCAAAAGCAATAATATGCATCTCCTAACGAACAAAAGGACCTTGCAATTAATTAAATATTCTTTTAAAATATTAAGTTGAGGGAACAACAAATTTTCTTTTTCTGCTTGGCATTTTAATTGGTTGATGATTGCTTAAATTTGTAATAAAATTGTCAACATAGACAAATATAGATGTAAATACATTAAAATTTCATATTGAAATATTTGATTTAACATGAAGGAAGAACAAGAATAAACAAGTGGATGTTTTGTCCAAAAATCCACACAAGTACTTCATTTAGTAATTACCTTTACTTATTAACGTACGTGATAATGATTGGTAATGATTGATAAGTAATCACCTTACTTACATCCAACAATCAATGGATAAAATCGGCGAGTGAATCTACATTTGTTCAACTCTTAATTCAATCCCTATAGTACTTAAATTTTGATAAAAAAACCACCATAAAATTGCCTAATACTGTCAAAGTGGCCTTGGATATTATGTTCCAAGACCTCAGCATATCAAATTAGTGAATCATGATTTTGTAAAGTATGAAGTTTTAGCACATAATACTATGAAAGTTTTTCAATATCAAATGTAATTATTTTTATTGCAAATGTTTACAATAATTCATCCTAATTGCTTCAACTTTTGGTTGTTTGTAGCAAAAAAAAAAAAAACTAGATATTTAACGCAAACCAAAATGAAATTATTTTCCATTGTTGCAGCCTTTTGTTCATTTTCTTTTCTTTTTGGTGCCTTACATTCATGTTTTTTACCGTCTTGACCCTTACTAAAAATGAAAGTGAGAAAGTGTGAGATTTTTATATAAGAGTGAAGATATGGTAAAAGTCTATAGTGTAAGATCTTTTTTTTAAAAAAAAAATTGCAAAAAGGCATGCGACCCAAAGTTTGGAGCCTTCTCTGAGATGGAAGAACCTTTTAACAGGCATGGCGTTGACTTTTTTCTCCAAATTGAATAGCTAAAAACGGAGCTATTCAAAACTCCGCTTGTTTTTTGGTTTAACCTGATTTAATTGCCGAGTCATTAAAAAGCCGACGAGCTATTTTTGTGTCTGCTTAACTTAATAACCCGATTTAATTAAGTGGTCGACTCACTAGGTTAACCAATTAGAATCTTAAGCCAAGTTGAGATTAATAACTATCAGTGTATAGATCTCGAGAAAGAGAGCTCGTATTGTATATACTTGTATAACAACAGCTAAAATAAGATATGTTTTTCAAGTAAAAAGAAATTTTTGGGAGGTTTCTGTTCAAGTATCTTGAAAGTGTGGTACATAAATCCAGCTAAAAGTGCTTAAGGTTGATTTAATGGAGTTTAAAGGGAATGAAAAAGATTTTAAGATTTGAGGTTTAAATTTGATTTAGAGCTCTCAACTTTCCAAGTGCTCGACCTTGCTGTCAGGATTTGATTGAGCTTTTCTTAGCTTTCTTGAAAGGCTACGGTACCATGGGTATTTTAGGGTTTTGGATGTCCTTTAATAATGGGTATTTCAGTGCTGAAATTAATGCACAAGTGGCTTTAATTCTTACTCTCCTGCTTTTCTTCGTTCTTTGGCCGCTGATTGGTCTGCATGCATTACCAATGTAGTTGAAGCCTTGGATTGATACACCTATTGTCACACGATATTGCATGATTGGAGAAACTTCTTGAATTTTGGTAGGCTTTAATCGGTTTAAGTAGGATGATGTTTCTTTTATGTCTGTACTGACCATGGTTCAAAGGCGCGGTCGTGGCTCGGACCGTTTCACATCGGTCTTGGTTCATCGGTCGCAATTAGGCCTGTCAACGGGCCGGGTCCGGGCCGGAATTCATTATTCCAGACCCGGACCCGGCACACTATATTGGATCCGGATCCGACCCGTTTATCCGACGGGTCTTTTACTCTATGTTTCCGGATCCGGATCCGACGGGTCCCAGATCCGGATCAGGGTCTACTCGAAAAAAAACTAACAAAATTTATAATTCCGAACAAAAATGAGAAAAAAACATATATTTATAAGCTAATTTCTAACTAATACAAAAAAATCAAATAAGAAAAGAAATCAAATTAACCTTACTCAAATACATCACCCTAATCAAATTATATTGATTAGGATCCGGGTCCAATTATATTGATTACTCAAATACATCATCCTAATCAAATTATATTAATAAATATATATATTTTAAATTATTAATCCATTTATATCCGAATCCGGGTCCAATACGGGTCGGAATACTATATTCCGTATCCGACCCATTTTTTTGTTTGACAAAACGGATCCGGATCCGGGTAACGGAATTAAATCCCTACCCATACCCGGATAAATTTGACGGATCCGGTCAGCCCTAGTCGCAATCTAGGCTAAACTTCAAATTTTTCAAGCATTTAATATTTTGAAAATTGTAAAAAAAAAAAGATAAACAAAAATAATAAAAAATTAGTAAAAATAATAAAAATTCGAATTGACTCAGAATTATTCAGGGTGATTCGGCCGTTTCTATCCGTCTCGGAAACTTCTCAATCGAGTTCTCGGTGACTCGGTCGAGTTCTCAGCGATCCATTATTTCGGAGTGATCTCATCTCAACATTGAAACAAAAAACCCCGTTCCAATAATGACTTGGCCAAGTCGTCTCCGTCTCGGCCGGGTCTTTGAACCATGAACGGACCCCTTCTATTTAGTTTACATAGATCTAATTGGGCTGCTGTTTCTGATATGATCCCAAAAGTACATACCTTTAGTTTTTCAAGCCGCAGGATCGGTTTTTCTCAACACAATGCATCACTGGTTTGATATATAGGTTTCTGGTTAGCAGATGAATATTTCTTGAGTTGCAGTTTCATTTCCTAGCATTTATTAATTCTAATCTGAATTTGCTGTTTATCATTTAGGCCATGTCCTTCCTTAAAGGTTGGGAGAACACATTTGAGAAGATTGAAGAGGCTATTGATTATGTAAATGAGCAGCTTCCTTCAGATGATTCCTATGTTCCAGCTGTAAGTAATGACGGAGCCAAGGGGGCCCATAGTTTTGAAAAGTTTAATTCATAATATGTAAATATATGTCTAAGATAAAATTGGCCTCCCAATTTTTTACAATTTTAGTTTATATTATGAGAGTTTATATATATATATATATATATATATATATATATATATCTGTGTGTGTATGAATTAGTCACCTTTGATTTAATTTTTTCTTCAAAAAAAAGTTATTTTTTATTGTGCTAATATTTAATGTTCAAAAAATTAAACATATAATTTGATGATCCATAGTAAATTGACCCAATCTGACATATTATAATAAAAGACTCAATTCATAATTATCAATGAGTTAAAACAAAAATAATTACTTTATTGGTCCATATACAAATATACAGCTTTGCCTAATTGATAAAAAATTTAAAATTAGTGATCTATCCTCTTGTTGACCCATATACAATTATACAAATAATTACCTGAAGGCTTGGTGAAGATAAGAAATTGAGTGATCTATCTTGTTGTTAACATATTGATTATATTTATTCTCACTCTTCCTATGTCAACCACAATTATAGAACGAGCATTTTCAATTATGATTATAATCAAAACAAAGTTTTAAAACAAGATAAAAGATAATTTCTTAAATGATTGTCTAACAATGTACATAAAAAAAGATAGTTGTTCGAAAATTTAGCACGGATTCAATTATAGATGAATTTAGTTCTATGAAAGAACGTAAAACTCAATTTACTTTTAAAAAAAGAGGTTGAAATTTCAAGGTATGCTAACTTAACTTTTATCTTTTATTAATTGAAAATAGTTATATTTATACTGCATAGTTATATTTTTGTTTTTGCACAAGTGACATATTGGAGCATCTTCTCATAATGTACAATTTGGGTAGTTTGTGATGTTATAAGATATTTAATCAAAGGTTATTTTTTGTCCTAATTTTTGTTATGACTAAAATACATATTTATAAAATAGACATATCTTTGTAATTAAAATTAAAATTTGATATTTTAAGATGTCATATATTTAAATAGATGAAAATTATTTTAAACATAACATATTAAGATAATTTTGTTCAGAAAAATTTAGGCCCCCTCTCAACGAAAAAATCCTGGCTCCGTTCTATAGTCTATAGAATGGACATTTTCAATTATGAAGATAATGAAAACAAAGCTCCAATCAAGATAAAAGATAATTGCTTGAATGATTGCCTAATAATGTACATAAAAAAAGCAAGTTGTTCAAAAATTTAGCATTGATTCAATTATACATAAATTTAGTTCTATGAAAGAACGTAAATCTCAATTTTCTTTTAATAAAAGAGGATGAAATTTCAAGGTATGTTAACATAACTTTTATCTTTTTTTATTTGAAAATAGTTATATTTTTGTTTTTGCACAAGTGACATATTGGAGTATCTTTCATAATGTACAACTTAGGTAGTTTGTGACGTTATAAGATATTTAATCAAATGTAATTTCTTGTCTTAATTTTAGTATAACTATGTTACATATTTATGAAATAGACATACCTTTATAATTAAAGTTAATATTTGATATTTTAAAATGTCATATAGTTAAATAAATGAAAATTATTTTAAACATAACATATTAAAGTAATTTTATTCGGAAAAATCCCCACCACCCCCCCCCCCCGGCGGGCCGAAAAGGAAAAAATCCTGGCTCCGTCACTAGCTGTAAGATTGTTTATTGCCATAAATTCAACTGTCTAGTTCTGGCTTTCCTGAATCAACTGGACTGAACTCTAGCATTTTGATTGTTTTGCAGGCTCGAGCAAGAGACAGCAATGTGGCACAGATCTCTCCGGAGCTTATCACTTAATGTGTAACTACTCTGCTTATGATCCTTCATTCCTATCTCTCTCTGTTTATTTCTTTTGCTTCATTGAATTTGTGTTGTAATCAATATGCAAATGAGAGTCATCACATCATGGTTAATTAATCTTGGCCATAAATTATCTCAAGCAATTATGCCAAGTAATTATTCTGTCTTTCCTTACCCGAGATCGAGACATATGTAACACAAAAGTTACTCTTTATCAAAGTGAAACAGTTCCACAAAAACAAGTAATATGTAATTGTTGATGCCCCTTTGATGTCAAGATCGAAGCAAATGCATCTTTCAAGTTACTAATCCCCAGACTTCAGTGACCATTTTTTTTTTTGGAAAAGGAAAGAAAATTGGATTGTAGGTCAAAAATGCGACACCAATTCCCCGTGAAAGTGGACAAAAAATCCTTGGATTTGCGAAGTTCAAATGGATCAATTCTGAACAATTTTACAATAGAAACAAATTACTGATGATTATTTTACAATTCCTTGATGATTGTTCTCTTCAGAAAATATATGTTCAAGTAACTTGAGATCACAAGTTTGATAACTGAGATGCAAACCTATATACCATCCACTTTATGTCTCTATTCTTAACCAGCCAAGAAGCAAGGTAGCTGGTCCAAAAAGAAGATTCCCTGTTTGTTTGTAATAGAAGTTTCTTTACCTACTAGGATTATTACTACAGTTTAGTTTAATTTATCAATCCTTGAGGCTCCCACCGTAGAATAAAGCAGTAGCACTTGAAGTCTTATCTTAGAAGCACTTCAAATTCTTTTCTTCTCCAAACATTTTTTGCTTTTAGCTGCTGAAGCTGAACAATTTCTTCTTATCTCATTGCAAAAAGCATCCATATCATCACCTGAATTGATACTAGAATACTTTTGTTCTAATTTTAATTCCAAGCAAGAAAAATGGCCGATGCAGCTATAAGCGCTACTATTCAGGTTGCATTGGAGACGGTTATTTCCCTCACCGCTGATCGTGTTAGTTTGGTTCTTGGATTCAGAGAGGAGTTGGAGAGACTATGCAACACTGCTGAAACCATCCGAGGTATCTTGGCTGATGCCGACGGGAAAATGCATATCCCAGGGGTGAAAAATTGGCTCAAGCAGCTTGAAGGAGAGCTTTTTGAAGTGGAGAATGTGCTGGACAAGCTCAACTATGAAACTCTTCATCGGGAGGTGAAGTATAGAAATCAACTCAAGAAAAAGGTATGTTTCTTCTTCTCATACTTTAATACAATTGGTTCTCGTTCAAGGTTGGCTTCAAAGATTAGGGAGATCAACATGAACCTAGAAAGGATCAATCGGCAGGCAAATGACTTGGGACTGGTCTTCCGGTTCCAAATTGAAGCCGCACTCCCTGCTGCTGCAGGAGCCACAACAAGCCGACATACCGACTCTATTCTTGTTCCAAATGTTGTAGGAAGAGTCCACGATGAATCAAAGATTGTGGACATGTTATTGAGTCCATTGACAAGGGTTTATTTTACGTATTTTTAGTGTGTTTTATTAGTTAATTTTGGTTTGATTATTTAGTTTTATAACTAAAATAACTAAGGTTTTGGTAAAAATCTACATTTTATGTTAAATTGGCTAAATATTGCATTTGTTGGATTTTTATGGGAAAAACTTCATATTTTGTAGGTTTAATGATTCAATCATCAAATGAAGTGCATTGAGAAGATATTTGGATGATTGAAGATGGATTAAAGTGGTGAAAATAAAATATGAAGTGTAAAAAGGAAAAATGCAATTTGAATCAAGAAAAGTCAGGTTTTGACAACTCTGACACGTTTTGGTATTTTGACTATATCTGGAGCTACACAGATCGGATCAAGGTGATCTTGGTTACCATTTTGAAGCTAAGAGATATATCTACATTTGGTATGAAGACATCAAAGTCCAGTTCAGCCGTTTTCATAGTCAAAAGTTGAAATACGAAATTCAACTCAGCCGTGTCCAAAGTGGGAAAACAGAGGCTCTGACCAGTGTTTAGTATTTCGATCCATATCTCAGGGCTAAAAAAGCTCAGATTTGGATTGATTTCTTGCGAAGCATTGGAAAGCTAACTCAAAGCGGCTAACAACTTTGGGTGTTTTACAAAAAAATCCACGTTCCAGCCTTTATGGATAGAGAAAATCGCCAGCTGAAGTAAGGACAAAGTTGAATACGCGCAGTACACAAAACTGACTTGTAAACCGCGTTTGGTAGGCGCGTTTTCCGGCCGCCAATTCTGCAATTTTGCTCAGTCAATTCTCTTGTGTTCTGACTACTTTCCAGCTACAATCTGCAAGAGAATTCGGTGCACATGCTTTAGAAGACAAAAGGGCAAGAAAGTTGGCATATTTTCAAGTCAAAAACAAAGGCTATTGACTATCTTAACAATTTCAGATTTGGAAATCAAATGCAGCAAATTTGGACCAATGGAAAAGGAGCTTTTGGAGCAGTTTATATAGGGAGCAACCAGGACATGCAGAGCATAAGGGAGAAGCTTGGAGTCTGCAAAAATGTAGCTTTTCCATTCTCTTATTGTTAGATTAGTTTAGTATAGAGTAGTAGTTCATCCTTCTTGTTTATTAGCTAGGCAAAGATGAAGAAGGAGATGAAGAAGGCAAGGAAAGAGCTCATGTGACAAGGGTTATTTTTCCTTTCCAACTCTTTATCTTTTGTATTTGATTCCAAGTTTAGCTAATATATAAGATTCTGGATTTTGTGTTTAATATGTTTAGTTAAAGTTTATGCCTAGAGTTATGGTTGAACTTGCTATATTTTGTTAATGATGTTTATTTGGTTATTTGGTCATATTATTTTGAGCAAGCTATTTATCACTTTTGGTTATCTAATCATGATTAACTGGCCATTAATTATGATAATCTTAAGGTGTTAAGTTTGCAATGAAAATTGGAATTTAACACTAGTTCAAAGAAGTGATAAGCCTAGGGAGTACACTCACGAAAGTAGAGGTGCACCTATGCGGCTTAAGTGACTTGTTTCATGTAATTTCATAGAAGAAATGAACTTGTAGTTAATTTCATAACCACGAGAGTAGGTATGATTTAATTACAAGTATAGTTGATTCACTACGAAAGTAGGTTTCACATACATTAGGAAATTACGCCATAACTAATCAAGATAATAGCATTCACTTAACCGATAATCTCATTTGCAAGAGTAGTAATGAATTCCATATCTCTAGGAGCTTTCTGGTGTTATTTTCTTAAATTTTATATTTGTGGTAGTCTAAATAATAAAGGAGTTTGAAAACATCGGTAATTGCATTCTTCCCTGTGGGATCGACCCGATATATACCCTAAACTACTAGTTGATCTGTATACTTGCAGTGAACGGGTGTAATTCGGTATTTTTTAGCTTGCACGTATGTAAAATACCCGTCAAGTTTTTGGCGCCGTTGCCGGGGAAGATTTGGCAATATCGGTGTGAAGAGCAACTTTATTAATTTAGACAATTTTTCTTATTTTTGTTGTTTTTGCTGTATCTTATGTGTTTTATGTCATTTTTTTTTTTAATCAACTTTTATTTTATTTTATTTTTTTCTGTTTTTGTTTGTGTCTTGGAATCTATCCTTCTTAACTAATCTTACTTTTGAGATTGTTTAAAAGTAATTTTAGATAATGAGGAGGGTAGGTGAATTTGGAGGACAATGCTTGAGAAGTGGAATATTGGCAATGGATGGTTACCAAGTGCAAAACTCCTTCAACAGAGGTAACCAAGAAATTACTGAAGGTATGTCTTTTGAAGATGGTTTAAGGTGCTTAAAGGCAAAATTTGATGTAATTAAGTTACAAGTTCAAATGGACACCATGATGCATGAAATTGAGCAGAGAAGGAATGTTAATGCTTTTAATTCTTATCATGTGATTTGCTGACTTGTGTGGAGGTTGATCATGCTACTAAATAACATGTATGCAAGCACAAAATGTGGATTATTATGATGAATTAGAGCATTACAATCCTTGTTGATCGATATTAGTGCTAATGCTTATGGTTGGGATTAATTCATGGCTAACTTATAGTGATTCTTATATTTTATAATTACAACCTGAATGTGTCCAATCATGAAATCACAAAACCATCTGCGGAGTTAAGCTATAGAAAAATAGCTAATGGTGACTTCCGACCGTTTTGATAGGATTGAGGAAAGAATGG
>NW_020861864.1:29198-43773 GCF_003713205.1 Coffea eugenioides
ATTCTTCCCTGTGGGATCGACCCGATATATACCCTAAACTACTAGTTGATCTGTATACTTGCAGTGAACGGGTGTAATTCGGTATTTTTTAGCTTGCACGTATGTAAAATACCCGTCATCCATCTGAAAAGGTTCTTTCGGTTATTCCCATGACAGGCATGGGAGGTTTGGGAAAAACAACTCTAGCGAAATTAGTCTACAATGATCCAAAAATAGATGGGCACTTTGGCCAAAAAATTTGGGTTTGTGTGGCTAAAGAACAAATTAAGATAATGGAGCTGTTCAAGCTCATTTTAGTACAATTGACACGAGAAGAAGTCAAAGTGGATGACAGGGATGTTATCGTTAAAAAAATTGGAGAAAAGCTCAAGGGACAAAGATATTTCCTTGTTCTTGATGATGTGTGGGATCATGAACAAGGATTGTGGGATGACTATTTCAACACTTTGATGGGACTCAACGAAACCAAAGGAAGCTGGTGTCTTGTCACCACTCGTCTGGTACCAGTGGCAAATGCTGTGTCTAGACCTTTGAAGATGAATGGTGGTCCTTATTTCTTAGGAAAGCTACCAGACAATGAGTGCTGGTCTATCCTGAAAGAAATGGTAATTGCAGGGGAAGAAGTACCAACAGAATTGGAAGCAATAAAGAATCAGATTTTAAGAAAATGTGATGGCTTACCATTGGCAGCTAAGTTAATTGGAGGTTTGTTGGTTAACAAGAAGAAAGAGGAGTGGAAATCTATCATGAAGGAGAGTCACACAAACGAATATCAAAGCGAGATTGATCAAATACTTAAGGTGAGTTTTGATCATTTGTCACCTGCATCAGTTAAAAAATGTTTTGCATATTGTTCAATTTTCCCCAAGGATACAGATTTGAAACAAGATCTATTAATTGAGCTTTGGATGGCGGAAGGTTTTGTTCAACCAGATCACCAAAACCAAAGATTGATGGAGGAAATAGGGGCTGATTATTTGAGGATTTTGTTACAAAATTCCTTATTGGAAAAAGTAGAAGAGTCGTGGAGAACATATTATAAAATGCATGATCTCGTGCATGATTTTGCAAAATCAGTTCTCAATCCTCAAAGCAGCAACCAAGATCGCTACCTTGTATTAAACTCATATGAAGAAATGGCAGAAAATGTCAGAAGGAATAAATCAGCATCACTTCGTACATTATTTCTCCATCTAGAGAGTCGCATATCTGCCGACATGTTATCAAGATTCAAGCACTTGCATGTTCTAAAATTGTCAGGGGAACATGTCACGTTTTTGCCAAGCTCCATTGGCGAACTACTGCACTTACGGTTGCTTAATATTTCATATTCTGAAATCACCAGTTTGCCGGAATCTCTTTGCAAGCTATATAATTTGCAGACACTAACGATGAGCGATGATGCACTTGAAGGAGGTTTTCCAAACCAAATGAGCAATTTGATCAGCTTGCGTCATCTAAACTACAACCATGATGATGCAGAATTTAAAATGCCGATGCATATGGGACGATTGGCTTGTCTTCAAACTCTCATGTTTTTTAATGTAAGTCAAGAGAGGGGTTGTGGTATCGAAGAGCTTGGGACCTTGAAATATCTTAAAGGGTCATTGGAGATCAGAAATCTTGGACTAGTAGAGGGCAAAGAAGCAGCTAAACAAGCAAAATTGTTTGAAAAGCCGAGTCTGTCTCACTTACGGTTGGACTTTGAATGGAAGAGTGGGATCGGAAAAGCGATAACTGTGATGAGGATGTGTTGGAAGGTCTCCAACCGCACCAAAATTTGCAAGAGTTGGAAATTCGATATTTTATGGGTAATAAATTTTCACAATGGTTTGTGAATTTGTCAAATTGGTGGAGTTGCAAATAGAAGATTGCGAAAGATGCAGTGAACTCCCTACGGTAGGACAACTACCATCCCTCAAACGTCTCTATTTGAAAAGACTGGACAACATTCGATCTGTTGGAGATGAATTCTATGGTATTACTGCTAATGAGGAGGAGGGGGAGGGCAGATCACAAGCATCAGGGAGCAGCACTAGAAGACGAAAATTCTTTCCGGCCCTTGAAGAACTCTATGTAGAATATATGGAGAATTTGGTAGAGTGGAAGGAAGCAGACCAAATGAGGTCAATAACAGGTGAAGCAGAAGCAGATGTCTTTCCCATGCTGAGAGATTTGAGCATCTCACATTGCCCAAGATTAATTAGTTTGGGAGTAAATGGACAGAAATGCCCCCTATCCCATCTTGAGCGATTGAGGCTTTGTGGTTGCGATGGGTTGACCACCATACCCAACAAAATGTTCGAGTCATGCCTGTCTCTGCAGTCCCTACGGGTGGTGAGGTGCCCCAATCTGGTGTCGTTGTCGCATAATTTGCAGGAGACGCCTTCTCTCAAGGATTTAGCCATAGTCGGATGTCCCAAATTGATCCTTCATAGGTTAAATGGATCTTCTTTTGCCACCAACTTAAGAGAATTGTGGATCGCTTCCTTCTCCTCAAATGACTTCTCAATGGATGATTTTGATTGGTCTGGCTTAATATCTGCATTAACACTCCGTGAGCTTGAATTACGAGGCTTGCCTCACTCGGACTCCCTGCCACACCAGCTTCAATACTTGACTACCCTCACTTCACTAAGTCTGGACAACTTTGGAGGAATAGAAGTGCTACCGGATTGGATTGGAAACCTTGTGTCTCTTGAAACCCTATGGCTATGGTCTTGCCAAAAGCTTCAATCTTTACCATCCGAGGCCACCATGAGACGCCTCACCAAGTTAACTCGTGTTGAAGTTTATGAGTGTCCTCTACTAAGACAACGGTACACTCCCCAAAGAGGCATCTACTTAAAGGAGGAGATTTCAAGTGATGAGATTTCAAGTGATCCTGTAAGATTTCCTATCTAAAGTTCACATTCATAAAATATATATATATGTATATAAATTATTTTTTTTTGTATCTGCATCTCATTGACATATGTTTGCTCTTTAGTTTCTTATTCTCTGTCTCTTCTACGAAATTTCACTAGTTCTATATAGTCATCCTCTGTAATTCTCTTCTTTTGGGCAGACCTTGGTTTCTCTTCAAAGATTAGTTTTAACAAAGCCTGGTTTTGAACAAATTGGAAGAACATCAAAATTCTTGATTTCCTTGCCTCTCTGAACCACTGAAAGGTTTTGAATATCTTAAAAATTCCTTACACTTGAACTTGTTACCTGCTATTTGGCCAAGGACAAAAATATTAGCAACGGTGCATACACAATTAGCCTCTTTGTTTGAATGTGTTAGCAAATGCTTCATTGGATGTGCAATGCTAGATGTACATGGATGCATTTGTAATTTTTCTGTCACTGATATTGCCAGTCTGAATGGACAACATTAAAGCTAATCAAGAAACATTTGTGAAGAAAATTCAAGATACAATTTGCTGTTCTTTGGGACTCTGTGTTCTTATTGCGACAAAATTATATCAGTCTCCCTGAAGTTCAAATATGTTTGTTGAGGGACTAGAGTGCTGCAAACCTACACCCCTTCCAATCGCTGATGCATGCTTCATAAGAATGACAATAATATGGGATGGTTGTTTATCATCTTGCACAAGTTTGAGGAGTTTGTACATCACAATTACCTTGCTTTTCTGTTCCGTGAGCAGAATTATTGTATTGTTACCTTGCAGACAAGCAGTGACAGCGAACAAGAAGGCAATGATGGTGCTCAAACATCATGTTCATGTTGTTTCCCATCGTTGTTGAAGAAGGAGAGCTCAGGAGGTATGATGGTGCTCAAACATCAGCTTCTCTCCTCAAGAACTCTTTTTACCTCCGCCCAATTTATTAAAAATACAAGGGAATTGGTGCAAGTTTTTATCAAAGTATGCTTGTGTCATGCAATTGGCCAGAAAACAGGGTGTTTTTCTGCACTTTCATGTGTTTTTGAATGTTTCTCCTATGCTATATAGCTTAGTTTTTGCTCTTTAAGATTTTACATTTACTCGGAGCTCATGTCATTTGATTGTGAAAGAAGCTGGTTTTTTTGCATTATCTTGCACTGGTTACTAGACCATACCGTTTCTTTGCATTCCTTGGCTGTCATAACTGAATTCATACTCAAATGTAACATTGCGATGGTGCTTTCCAGAGTCTTAGAAAGCAGACCTCATGTTGTTGGACAAGATTGCCAGGGGCCAGAAGTTATTTTCACTGACTAGACAGGTTTGAAGATGAAGGCGGTTATCAATGATGTTAATTTAGCTCATTAGATAGCATCAGCTTTGATGGAGGCTTCACCAATAGGTGGTTCTCCCCACGTTTCCCAAACATAAAGTTTTTCGTTATCTGCTGGTCAGAATGCAGAAAGGAAGGTAATAATTTAGCTTGTACGTCCTTAGGGCAGTTTTAACAATTTCTGATCTGCTTTGTTGATATGTGTTTAGTAAATCAATTACCAAAACTTTTTTATTTCTTTTGCTGATTGCTGAACTGATTTTAGGCAAACTGGACTGATGGACTTGTTGGTAAAAGAGTTGGATGTTTGTGACAGTAGAGACAATAAATTGGATAAACAATCAATTTGGAGCAATAAGAAACGTCGATGCAAGAAGTCTTGAATTGCACAAAGGTCCAAAGAAGAGGAAGCAAAACGTTCTTTTCAGTAGATGTGTGCATATTTAACACTTTTATGAAGATTTTGTGAAGAATTAACACTTTTAAGATGGCATTTCATACTTTTGGTGTATCAGAATGTGACAAGTCCTGATAGTACCTTTTCTTCATCTTTTGCGGGGAGTAAAAATATGTCTAGAGACCATATTTGTAAGATTTCCTACCCATTTTTAGTTAGACATTTGATAGAGAGAACTTAGAACTCTTGTTACTTTTCCTCTTCAAGTAATCATTTTTTGTTATCTCTGTCGGCTTATCAATTTTGCCTGATACTGCGAAATTGCTTAATCGAGTGGTTTGTCAGCAAAATCATGACAGTAAAATCTAAATGATGATCTTATTGTTAAAGGCTTTTACATAAAAGTAGGTGCTTAATACAACTGAAACGACGTCTGACATTATCTGCATTCAGCCATCAAATGTTCCACTTGTACCAAATTTTATTTAACAAGGAATCAAGAAAGTTTTGGGTAGGGAAGGAGCCAGCCAAGCACAAGGCAATTTGCCCAATTTATAGGAGTATATTTTATAAAATTTTCATCAGTATTGAGGTGGTGTTTGGTAAAAGAGTTTCGGAATGGAGAATTAGAATAAACTCCATGATTCATGTTTGGTTCACCACTGCCGGAGTTGAAATTTTAGAATGATAGCTAAAAATTTAGCATTCCACCATTCCTTAGTAAGTTGGTGGGTTTTGTCCAAAACCCAAATGTGATTCCAAAATCTCATAATTACATAATATTTAGTATAATTAATATTTATATATATTATATATTTATATTTAAATTATAATATATACATATATAAAATATATTTTATTATAATATTTTATTATAATATTTTATTATAATTATATATTTTATTATAATATTAGTATATTATATAAATATATATTATAATTATTTAGTTAAATATAATTATATTTATATAATATATAATATAAATTATTAATATTATATAATAATATATTTATAATATATATGTATATTTATAAATGTATATTATATGTGCATATAATTATAATATATACATGTATATAATATTAATAAGTTATATAATTATTATTATTATTATTATTTTAAATATAATAATATATGATAATAACTATATTTAATATGTAATATATATTATATTTATATAAAATATCAGTATAATTAATATTTGTATATATTATATAATTATAATTATATATTTATATTATAACATTTGTATATTTATATTTAATTTTATATATAATATTTAATTTAATTAGTTACAAACTTATAATAATATTATTATTAATTATATTTATTATATAATGTATATTAATTTATGTAATAAATTGATATTATCAATTATACTAATAATTATATATGTTTACTAATAGAAATTATTAATTAGTTATACTAAATTTACTAATACTTTTATACTAATATATTTAATTAGTGAAAATTTCTTATATCCCATTTACAAAGAGCCAATGATTATCATTTACGATGTGGTTTATAATATATTTATTATATTCCATTTCGAAAGAGCCGACGAACCAAACATCAACTAAAGTAATGATACACATTCCAGGTACTTGAACCAAACAGATGTATTGGAATGAATGACCTTATTCCAAATCCAAAATATCCGATTCCGAATCCGAATCCGACTCCGATGTGCGAACCAAACGCCACCTGAGTAAATTAGTCATCCTCTTCCCAAATTTTTAAATTAAACTGCAATATCCAATATTAGGTCGTATTATAAATTTTCTCCTCTCTAATTCTCCTGCGCCGCCATTGAAGTTCAACAAAAATGTCATACAGTTCTAACAACTAGAGTTGCCAACAATTGAACTTGATTATGACTTAGTATTATTATTCTTTTGTTAAGAGTTAATATTATTCTTAAAGATATGTGCAAATTCCATCTTATCTTGCTAATGTCAAGAGCCTAATCTATAAAACAAAAAACTTACTAAAGCCGTTAAATTAAGTAATTGTACTAAGATTTTTATTTCCCTCTTTCTTTCAAGTAAGGTGGGGAGAGATGAGCAATCCATAGCATTCTTCAATCTTCGATTTAGAGACCAGAAGTCTTTTCTTTAAGGATGCGTTTGGTAAAATTGAAATTTGGAAACTAAAATCTGAAGTCTGAAATATAAATCCATTAAGTTACTGAATTGTTAAGTACTAAATTTAATACATTTAAATGTATATTACATGAAGTGATAAGTGAATAACTTATCACTTATTTTTTAGAACAAGTTTTACAAAGGAAATTCAGTGCCACTTAATTAATCTATATGTTCTAGTTTTAGTTATCAAACTCGTTTGAACATGTTAAGATCTAAACCGATTAAATTTAAGTACTAAATTATGTTATCAAACAGAATCCAAGTTCAATAGAGTTTCAACTAAAAATCAATAGGTCCATTGGACTAACACAATTTGCTAATAATAATAATAATAATAATAATAATAATAATAATAATAATAATAATAATTTCAAATATGATTCAGTTTGTATTATGAACATAATTTCTAATAATTTTTTCATCTCATACACATTACATTATAAAAATACTGCAATGTTACATTTCTTTACCAATTCTTTGCACTATGAAGTTCTTTTCTCATGTTTACTCAGAGAAATGAGATATGAGCCTTTAGCCTTCATTCTTCAGTTGAACGTAGACGTTTTAGACTTTTAGTGGAGCACTTCTTTCAGGTAAAAATAAATTTCACTAAAGCATTTAAATAATTATAGAAAACTATTGTTCTCTTGAATTGGGATCATAAAATATTTAAGGTTCAAACATATTGATTCCTATGCTATTGAACCTCACTGTAATTATCGAAGAACCTTTTGCAATAATATCCTACCAAGAGATTCACAATCCACGCTATATTGCATGTTGAAAATCATACAAAAAACCTTGCTCAGTCCTATGAAAATCACAATAATGTAGTACATATAATCAGTTAACTTCTGGTCTTTGTCAGGTACATGTAGTCTCTGTTTGGCCCATTTCTTTAGCCCCAAAAAAAAATTTATTAGTAGTGAAAGAAATGACCATATGAACACAACAGTATGGCAAAATACACTTTACCCTCTTGTAATTTAGTGTTTTATCACATAACCTCTCATATGGTCTCAAAAATTATATATAACGCTCTCATGATTTGGATTAAAAATGTCAAAATAATGGAATTTGTATCCTATAATGGAGTAAACTAAAATGTCAAAAGTATCCTATGTAAAGTTGAAAATTATTTATTAATCACAGAAATTTATATATATAGTTTGAAAATCATAAGGGGATTATATAGTAAAACACTAAATCATAAGGGAGTTATATGGTAAAACATAAGCATTCTCTCTCCAAGAACTCTTTTCTTGCCTCCATCCAATTTACTAAGAGTACAAGGAGTTGGTGCAAGTTTGCAATCTAGTATGCTTGAGTCATGTAATTGGCCTAAGAACAAGGCATTTTCCTGTCCTTTTATGTGTTTGTGAAATTTTACCCTATGCCTGCAGCTTATCTTTTGCTCTTTAAGATTTTTATATTTACTTGGCCGTAAACATGTCTTTTGATTGTGAAAGAATCTGGCCTTTTCCGATTTTCTTGCACTAGTTACTAGACCATAACTTTTCTTTGCTTCCATTGTTCATTATAATTGGAGCCATACTGAAATGTACCATTGTGATGCTTTCTAGAGTCTTAGGAGGCATAGCTTGTGTTATTGGACAAAGGACACCATCGTTTACACACCAATTGTCACACGATATTGCATAATAGGAGAAACTTCTTGAATTCTGGTAGGCTTTGATTAGGATGATGTTTCTTTTATGTTTGAACTGACCCCTTCTGTTTTGTTTACATAGATCTAATTGGGCTGCTGCTTCTGATATGATCCCAAAAGTACATACCTTTAGTTTTTAAGCTACAGTATCGGTTTTTCTCAATGCACTGCCATCACTAATTTGTTATATTGGTTTCTGGTTGGCAGATGAATATTTATTGAGTTGAAGTTTCATTCCTTAGCATTTATTAATTATAATTCGAATTTGCTTTTAATCATTTAGGCCATGTCCTCGCTTAAAGGTGGGGAGAATACATTTGAGAAGATTTGAGGAGGCTATTGATTGTGCAAATGAGCAGCTTCCTTCAGATGATTCCTCTGTTCCAGCTGTAAGACTGATTGTTGCCATAAATTCAACTCTCTAGTTCTGGCTTTTCTGAATCAACCGAACTGAACTCTAGCATTTTGATTGTTTTGCAGGCTTCCGATCCTAACCTGAAAAATGTTAGGAAATTGGCTTAATTTCTTTTAGTCAAGATCCTTATTTGGTGTGGAAAGTAACTAGTTTCTTACTTGGTTTTAGTTACTTGAAATAGTAGTCAAGGAAAGTCGTATTTGGTTTAGAATTAGATATTATTTCCTACTCTATATGCATCTAGGAATTAGTATCGGTTTCCAATTATTATTTGACCTTTTGACCAAGTAATGTTGTCTATAAATAGGTAGATTGGCACACTACAAATAGACACAAGAAAGGGGTGAGAAAGTTCTTAGTAGACGAGAGAGTTATACAAGAGTTGGAGCTTGAGAATCAAGTTATAATCTTGTGGTGTTTTTCTCTCATAGTAAGAACAAGTTTTTCTCTCTGTGGACGTAGGCTTGGAGATTAAGCCGAACCACGTTAATTCTTGTGCGTTGCTCATTGTTCATGCTAGATATTATTTTCTATTCAATTGTTGATTTTTCTTTTTCTATTTCAAATAATTGGCCTAGTACTCTAATGATAGGGTGTTAATTGTTAGTAATTTTATTGTTAATTTTCCTTTGTCCTTGCCAAATATTGTTTTAATTGTTGATATATACTCATTTTTGGTATTTGGACCTATCTACAGGAAGTGGAACTGAGAAATGCTAAAAAGGGAATTTTATTGAGAAAAATCCTCCACACCTTAGAGCCTCCAGCAGATATACAAGTCGGGCCCATATGGTGCTACCAAAAACTCCATTTTCGGTTGCTGATGGAGAGCTCTTATTATCGGTAGTTGGCTTGTACGTGTAGGAGTCCTCCTACCAAAAGGAAACAAGAAGAGTGGAATTGGCAGGAGCTTTCCTCTTGTACTTGGATTTCCAATTTATTCGGCGGGGACCACGGATAAGAAGCATAAGTCATGTTTTGGACTTTAAAATGAGAAACAAACGTATAGAGGGTGGCTTTTGTTCCTAATTCGGTGGGGACCACGGAGAAAAGTTAGGCAATTGTTTTAGAATAGGGAACTTCATTCTTTTGGTTTGGTCCAACTCTTTCGTTTATTTATTTTGCCCTGTTTCCGTTTCTTCGGGAGACAGCTTTTAGCATAGTTTTAGTTTTCTTTTCTTGCTTGGCTCTTTTGATGGCCTGGACCTCAGTTGAATTATGGGGAAATTTTCTCATGAGGCGTGGCTAAGTTTCTGATCTAGTCAAGGAATAACGGAGGACTTGGTTCTACTAAATTTGTGAGATCGAATTAGTTTTTATTTATTTCTATTATTCACTGGTATTTGTCTATCTTCTGCTCTATGTTCATATGGTTGTTTTATTATTCGATTATCCAGGGCCCGGATTCTAGATTAATTCAATAACCCGAAGCCAATTAGGGTAGTTAAATCCGTAATTGTTTAATTATTCTAAACTGGTGGCAACTGGCATGATTGGATTTGTGTCAGGGAGATAGACAGTCTAACTTCAAGAGACCCTCGTAGCGTGTTGATTGGTTAGAATTAGACTCTTCTAATTATTCATGCAATTAGGGAATTGAACTTCTATGGTCGTACCTAGAGTTGTTTCCTGATTAGAGAAATAGTCAACGGTCGTACTTTGGCTATCGACAAATTGAGGAAGAGTTGGTTGTTTATCGCGTGTATGACAACTATAACTAATTTATCAGATAGTAACTGGAATAATCATTGCATCTGTGATCGAATTAAGTAAACCATCTCCGAAGTTGTCTCTTGGCTAGAGTTCGTCCATTATTATTTTTATTGTGATAATTAGTTAATTGAGTTGTAGTTATTTTATTTTATTTTATTCCAAATAATTTAGTTACTCTCATTTTCAAAAACCCCCCATATCTGGAACTTGAGAAGAAATTAAATTATCTCCAGTCCCTGTGGATTCGACCCTGCTTACCGCTATATACAGAATTTATATTTTATTTGAGCAGGTATTTATTATTGCACAGGTTCGACTCCTGTCAATTTTTGGCGCCGTTGCCGGGGACTGGTGTCAGATTAATTTGTTTCTTTTTGAGTTCACCTTATTTTCATTTTTAATTTGTTTTTCTCTTATTTATTTATTCATTTTTTTATGGTTGCTAACATTCCATATTTTGATGATAGACTGGACTTTGTTCCTGAATGGGGTTATGAGACTCATGTTTTTCCTAATGATCAATGGGCTGTTGCAAATTGTGAAACTTATTTTGACTCAGGCTATTCAACTGACACATGCCCCGCATTTCAAGATAATCTAAGTGCTCCAATTGATACTTTTGGAGATTTTCCACCCCAATATCAAACGCAGTATGACCCTTATTCAAACGGGTATGATCAAGGATGGTGGGATAATTCCAATTTTGATTATGCGACCGGGCCAATGGATTTTCAACAGCAAGAGTCTCAACAACCATCGTCCATGTCAGGTATGTCTTTTCAGGAATTGGGTGAATTATTTATTAATACATACCAATTCCAACAGGAGACACGAATGAGGAATGAGATGATGAAGGATGCAATGAGTTATCTGGCAGATCAACTATGTCTATTGACATCCAAAATAAATCGATTGGCTTCTCAAAGGGAAGAATTGCCCTCGAAAACCGTTGTTGATCTAGAAGAAAATGAGAGTGCAATTTGCTTGACTAGTGATGAGGAGATGCAAGAGTGTCAAAATGAGAAATCTACAGATGCAGTTGAAAAAGAAGCCGAAAAGGAAGAAATGGAACCCCAACCGCTACCCATTCTAATGAATGAATCCAGTGAACAATCTCCAAATGCGGTGACATCTTCTCCACTCCTTAATCAATATTTTCCTGACTCCTATTCTTCAATTCCTGTTACTGAAATTGATTTTATTATACCAGAAAATTTGAAATTTCATGACAGGAATAAGTTAAGAGTGGTAATGGAAAAATATCTTGAACCGTTGAATGCTCTTGATGGAGGAGTGGATGAAGAATTGCGATCAATGCTTGATTGTTTGGCGCAATCTACTGGTCCATGGAAGACTGTAGCTCGTGTACTCAAGAATTACTCTATTTACGAGGGCTATCAGGATGCAAAGAAGATGAATCACTGAAACGAGCTGCACGATTTTATCCTCCATGAATAAAACATGAAAGTGTCTAGCCAAAGACATTAAAGAAAGGCGCTACTTGGGAGGCAACCCAAGACTGTTTGTTTCAGTTTTCATGCATTTTTGAAGTTTTAGTTAAGTGTTAGTGTCAATTAATAGTTTGATGTTTGGTGGCAAGAAATTAGTAGTTGGGCGTGCCCACGCCAGGTGGTCACGCCTGAGGGAAAGAAATTTTCGTTCAGGATCTGCGGACTCTATAGCAGTTAGACGTGCCCACGCCAGGTGGTCACGCCTGAGGGAAAGAAATTTTCGTTCAGGATCTGCGGACTCTATAGCAGTTAGACGTGCCCAGGTCAGGTGGTCACGCTAACGGATCGAGAATTTTCGACGGATGGTCAAAAGACTAGGGGCAGTTAGGCGTGCCCACGCCTAAGCCGGAGGTTTCTTATTCTTAAAAAAAAAAAAAATTTAAAAAGAAATAAAAGTAATTTCCTTTTTCATTTTTAGTTTTGGTATTCAAAAATTGAATTTTCCAATCTCAATTCTATTAAAAAAAAAAAACAAAAAAAAAATTTTTTTCCTTCTTTTTTTCTTTTTTTTCTTTCTTCCTTCTCCCCTGCTCTCTCTCTGTTGTCCGAATCCCTTTTGCCCGCCGCCCACTCGCGCCGCCCACCTCACTCACGCCGCCACCTCGCGTCTCGCGCAAAGGACCAGCCAGCCATCCACTTCGCACCTCGCCAACCCTCGATGCTTCCACTCCAGGCCGCTCGCCGCTGCTGAAGCTCCATCGCCGCCGCAGCTGCCCATCTTCCTTCCACACGCAGCTCCTTCCTCGCGCAGCCAAAGCCCACAGGCGCGCGGCAGCAGCCTCTGTCCCGCCGCCCAAGCGCGACGCACGCCGCCCACTTGCCCGCGTGACCGTCACTGCCTTCCACCACCAGCTCGATCTCACCGCAGCAGCGCCGCCCATCTCCCTCGCGCCGCCATCACAGCTCACCCGCCTCTCCACCGCCGCCGCTGCTGAAGTTCCCTCCGCTGTCTGCGCGCGCCACTCTAGCTCGCTGGTCCTTCTCTGCTCGCATAGCCAACTCCGCCGCAGCTCCATCGCGAGCCAACGCCGCCACCGAAGCACTTGGATGCTGCCAACAGCCCCAGCCAACCTCGCACGCTACTCTCTTTGGTGGAGGTATTTGGAATTTATTCCCCAATTTCTTAATATTCATTGGTGCTGTCTGGTTTCTCAATAATTGGTATTGTTGGCCGTTGGGGGTTATTTCTTCAATTGTGTGGTAAACCATTGTGATATTTGACCCAGATCTTGTTCATTCCTAGTTTGCCATACTCGTGAGAATATTTGTTGAACTTTTGGGTACATTTGTCGAGTTTTTGGGTGGGCTGGATTTGTGAAATTGTCTTTTACTAATTGGGAGGCAGCTTTGCTTGTGTTTTGATTGTTGTGATTCTCAATTGTGAGCAGTGTTAATTGTTATTTTGGTTTGTCGGTGGCCTGATATTGGTGGTGTGTGATTTCTCTTCCATAGTTTACTACACCAGTGGTACTGGTGGGGTGATTGGACCTCAATTGGGTACTTCTATTTGGTTGGCTAAGTGATTATTGTCCAAGCCCTGAGCTGTTATCTTTGAAATTGCTGATTTTGGGTTGCGACTTCTACTGGCCAACTGGAGCCATTTGTTGAGTATTTGGGTGAGCTGAAATATTGTTTGTTAAATTGGGAGGCTTCTATACCCTCTACATTGCTTATTCCAGTTCAGTGCATCTAGTTGAAATGCTGGGGGTTTGAGATTCAGTTGTTAATGTCATAGTTTTCCACTACTATTGCTTGACTTGTTCACTTCTTGAGGCTCACTGCTGGGGACATTTGTTCGAACTTTTGGGGGGAATTGTTGAAGTTCTTGGGTGGGCTGGAATTTTAACAATTGTCTGTGATATTTTGGGAAGAATCTCGGCCAGTGTTGTGCTTGTTGAAATTTTGGTTGATTTAATTCGGCAACTGCATTCCTTGTTGGCATTAGTAGTTTTTAATCGAGTTTTTGAGGACATTCTGGATGTTGGTTTATATTGCTGATTTGGAGGAGCAGTGTCTGTGATTTTGGTCTGATCATTTGTGCAATTTGTTGACTCATTTGAGGACTTATTTGTTTCCTGGGTTTGTTTATTGACTTCGGTGGACTGGGTTCCCACCTACGGTTCCTCTACTTGCTCTATTCATTGGAATTCCAGTCGCCTGTTGCTCTTCTTTAGAGGTTTAGAATCTTTCTTGTGACTAGATTAACACTTGGGGTTATTGCTTTACTACTGATCTGCTTTGCTATAGCAATCTCATTGATTTTGAATTGCGATTTGCACCAATGGTAAGGGTGCGAGTACTTGTTAACTCTATTTGGTTAGAGATCTGATTGACCGCCAAGGGCTTGCGACTGCGCTGCTATTACTAAAGTTCTGAACTGATATTGCTGGATTTAGCACATTATTGGAGACGTTGTTGAGATTTTGGGTGGACAGAGCTTTGCATTTGCTGGTTGACTTGATGTCTCACCACATCGGTGCCCCTCCGCTGTTCCCGCCAAC